>NC_058132.1:248874843-248943317 GCF_016433145.1 Gracilinanus agilis
GCTACTTCCACAGTCGTATACCCGTCTGCACTGGTTCCCCACTTAGGCTTTAGTTCCTGGTTGTGTTTACCTCCACCCACGCCTCTGCTCAGCCGGCGCTCCGCTCCCGCGCGCTCAGATTTCGCGTGCGTTCTTGACTTAATGGGGTCCTAAGTCTTGCTGCTCTCAGGAACAGGTCCCGGAGCTGCTGATGACTCGATGGGTGCCCCAAACTTGCTCTATTTCTTTTTAGCTGGGTTCAGAGCTATAGGAGAGTGTGGAGGGGGTGGGGGTGGGGCGGTTGCTCAGCTTGCGCTTGAGTGAGAGCCCTTTTTAGCTTGGAAATGTCTCGATTCCACGTACCTTCCACGCTGTGTCCTGTTGTGGGGTTCCTCCGTTCGTCTGGACTTGTTTTTATGTCCCCTTGAGGAGTTTTGTGTGTTTCGGTCAGGAGAGGTTTAGAGCTGCTTCTTACTCTGCCGCCATCTTAACCCGGAAGCCTCCGGGTAAACTTTTTAAAGATGGAGCCAAAGGAAAGGAAATGTTCATCTGTCATTCTGTTTCTAAGGCAACTCTTTCAAAGTTTCATTATATTGTATCCTACTCATTGTATTCGTCAGATTAGGAATAATGTGGCAATGCTGGACAGAATATTTCAGGGGTCTGCATCTGGCCCTTGGGCTGTAGTTTGTCCATCACTGCCCTAGATTTTCACTCTCAGATGTCTGAAAGGCAGTTGGAGATGAGAGATTAGAAATCAACAAAGAGGTTAGGGCAGGAAAAGTCAATTTAAGAATCATCTTCATAGAGATGGTAATTGAATCTATGGGAGGTGATGAGATCAACCAATGAAATAGTGTAAAGGGAAAAGAGAAGAGGGTTCTGGACAGAACCCTATGGGGCACCTATGGTTAGAAGGCTTGGTTTGGATCCAAATCCACTGAAAGAAACTGAGAGGGAATAGTGAAATAGGTAGGAGAGAACCAAGAGAGTTTTATCCCCAAAAACCTAGGGACAAGACATTATCAAGGAGGAAAGGTGATCAGGAGTGTAAAAAGCTGTAGAGAGGTCAACAAGAGTGAGGACTGAGAAAAGACCATTGGATTTAACAACTAAGGTCATCTGTAACTTTGGAGAGAGCAATTTCAGGGAAACAAGAAGGCCAGAAGTTGTAAGGGGTGAAGAAGAGGGTGAGAGGAGAGAAAGTGGAGGCATCTACTGAAGATCTCATAGAGAAGTTTATTTGCAAAATGCAGAAGAGATTGGACAACTGTTATTGGAAATCGAAGGGCCTAGTGGGATTTTTTTCAGCATGGGGTAGAAATGGTCATGTTTGTAGGCAGTAGGAAATTAGCCAATTGAGAAGGAAAGACAATAGGTGTGAGAATGAGGATGACAGCAAGGACAATCTGTTGGAGGAAACAGAATGGAATGGAATCACTTGAGTAGATAAAGCCTTGGTAAGGAGGAAGGCCAACTCTTCATGTGAGGCAATGGTGAAAGAGGAGAAAGTGTCAGAAGTCATCTGAATAAAAGGAATAAAAGGAGAAAAAAGGGGGGAGAAGAGGAAGTTCATAGCAAATGGTCCTAATTTTTTTTCTGTAAAACATGAGGCTTGGTTCTCAGCTGAGAGATTGAGGGGGTGATATGGTATGAAAGGTCTGCTATGGAGATTGAGATGAGTTAATTAGGGAGGCATAGTAGGATTGCCTAGCAGAAGGGAAGGCCCAGTTGAGGTTATGTAGTGTAAATTTGTAATAGATCTAATCAGAACAGTTGCATGATTTTCTTCCTCTTCATTTGGCAGCATGTGTATAGATAGGAGTGAAGGCAGCAGATGGTGGTAGTGATCCAAGGCTGAGAGTTGGCAGAGAACAATCAGTGAAATGATGAGGGGATTAGGGACTCAAGAGAAGAAAATAGTAAAATGTTGAACTTGGAACCCTTCTTCAAGAGAAGAAGACATTGTAGTTTTGAAAAAATTAGGAATCAAGGGACTGGAGATAATGGTATGGATGAAAAGTAGGGTTTGGCAAGAAAAGGCAGAGGGAGAGGTGAAAAGTAAATAGATTATGGTTAGATAGAGGAGATTTGGGAATTCTTGAACACAGAAGTGTTGCATTTGTGGGATATGGAAATATGAAGGTCATGACCATCTTTGTGTGTGGCAGAGGCGGGGTAGAGGAGTAGAAAATGAGAAATGAGCAGGTTGAGCAACTGAGCAATTAAGAGTATTTGAGGAAGTATTAATATGTATGTTGAAGCCCCCTAGTTTGAGGTCAGGAGTTTAGAAGGAGAGAAAAATTGTGAGTCATGTACTAAATTCATTGAGGAAGGGAGAGGAATGACTTGACCATCTGTAGATAATAACTACTAGTATTTTTACTGAATGGTAGAGACTAGTATGGACCTCAAAGGAAAAGTTACTGAGTCATAAAGATAAAGAGAGAACTTAGAAGGGGCAATGGGGAGCAAGGAATATTACATCTCCCTTTCCTCAGTCAATGAACTGAGGGGAATGAGCAAAGGTCAACCACTAATGGAAAGAATGACTGAGGAAGCTGTTTCATCAGGTAGAGTCAGGTTTCAATAATAGGTAGATGATGGAATAAGTAGGAGAGGGAAAGATTTAGGATAAAGAGAAGTTCATTACCTATATAAACAGGCACTCCAGAGGGCACAGTAAAAGGAAAATATAATATTTTGTTGGAACCTTGAAATGGGAGGGTTGAGAGACACAGAAATGATGAATCTGGTGGTGGGAGATTGGTAATGGGGTTTCAATGATATTCTAGAGGGGTGCTAAATCACTGGGATGTGGAGGGTATGACTATGTATGAAAATGTTTCTCACCTTCCCAAAAGGAGGCCACAGATCACTGGAGACAAAAGCACCATAAGATGCTCACAATCCGATAGTCAGATGGGAAGTCCGGTCTTACTACTATTACTATGAGTAGAGGACTTTAAAAACCAGCTCAAGGAGTTAAAATTTCCTTTAGAAGGAGCCACTGACATCTATTTTTTTAAATAAGAGAATGACACTGAAGTAATATTTAAGGATCCTATAAAATGAACAATGGCTTTTTTCTTAGCCTTAGTTTACTAGATCTCTTTACAGCATTTGACACCTACTCCTCCTGAATGTTCTCTTTTCTCTTGGTTTCCATGGTAGTGCTCTCTCTTACTTCTATATTTCTGATTATTATTTTTCATTCTTCTTTGCTAAATCCTAATCCTTCTCCCACTCACTGAGTGTGGATATCCTCTCAGGCTCTCTGAGTCCTTTTTCCTTCTGCCTCATAATTTTGGAGTCATAAAAAAAAACAAAACCAACCCTTACCTACTATATCAATTGGGGCTGAGTGACTTGCCCAGGGTCACACAGCTAGGAAGTATCTGAGGTCCCAGGTCCTCTGACTCCAGTTCGGGCTCTCTATCCACTGTACGACTAACTAGCCCTTCTTGACCCTTTCCTGTCTCCCATCATCCATACTCAGTCACTAACCATGTCTTTTTGATGCTACCTCCTTATCACATCTCTTGTATCCATCTTCCTTTCTTCATTCACATAGACTTTATCTTATTTTAGCCCATTATTACTACTTGCTTAGGTCATTCTCAGAGATAATTGGTCTTCTTACTTCTGGGATTTTTCATCTAAATATCCTCGACCCTGATCAGGCAAGCATGGTAGCCAGCCCTATGCATGACATCCCATCTCTTTCCTCCATACCTTTGTCCCAGTGATCCTCCTATGCCTCGAATGCTATATAGATTCATCTCTGTTTCTTGGAACCCTTCTCTTCTTTCAAAGCACCATCTCTTAATACAAGGCAAGAGAATTATATGGATTCTAAGGAAGAGAGGACCCAACTTTTCAATGATAAAAGGGTTAATATATTTGAATTATCATTTGTTTATATTCATATGTAATTATCTTTAGGTCATTTGTAAACCTTTATTTATCCATAAGCCACTCATTGCTGGCATTTTGCCTGTGGGGTTGGAGAACCTTGTTGGCTTCCATTATCTGATTGGGAGAAGCTGATGGGAATTTTAACAGATGCATTAGAGCAGTACAATGAACTTCATGCAGCAATGAATCTTGTCCCTTTGACAATGCTGTGCAGTTCATGTAAGTTTCCCTGTACCCTAACAAGGATAATCATTCAAGTGGAAACTCATTAAAAGGTGACCTATAAAGAAAAGTGTGTGTGCAATTATTTTTGTTTTAACTTTAGGAATACAAACCTGATTCAATAATCAGGCTAAATGACAAGGAAAATTGCCACATTTTAAATATAAAAATATTTTATTTCTTTTGGGAAGAGGCAGAAGGGATCGATTGGTATAAACACCTACCTAACATATATTTTTCCAGACTAGTTTGGAATTAGGAGCTCTCAGAGAGAGAGAGAGAGAGAGAGAGACAGAGAGAGACAGAGACAGAGACAGAGACAGAGACAGAGACAGAGACACAGAGAGACAGAGACAGAGACAGAGACAGAGACAGAGACAGAGAGAGACAGAGAGAGTAATCTGGAGAGCTTTTATTAGAGAATGCTAAAGTCAATATGGGTAATAGTTCTTTGTTTGTTAGCATTCTAGATACAATTAAAATAAATATAACCTGATGCCTGTGATGCTATATGAATTCTGACAAATCTGTTCAATTTTGTATCTATTTGTTGTCTTCCTTTCAGATACATCTATGAATGGCTTTGGAATGATCTGGCTTAGTTAAGTCTCACTCATATCAAGATGTCTGGAGGTGAAATTTCTTCATGATTTTGGGCGGTCCAAGAAAGTGAAAATTTCTGAAATTTCCTATTGAATATAGGGATAAGGGGTGAAGAGGAAGAAGAGAGAAGCTCTCCAGAAGCCTGAGTTATCACTGAAAAAAAATTCCCTTGTTCTAGTATGTCAGACTCAGATGACAGTAGGGAAAGGAAAAGGCGTGTGTTAGTAATATGCCATGTGGAGGGGATGTGTCTGTTGGGACACAGTATTTCCATGGAGACTTCAAATACCAGTTAAGTCAAGTCAGAGTATTTATTAAGCACTTACTATGTAACAGGCACTATGCTAAATTCAAGAATACAAAGAAAGGCAAAAGATAGTCTTTACCCTCAAGGAGCTTACAATTTAATGAGATCACTTTCCAGTTGAACTTGATTTGAGGTCAGCATTGTTTAGTTTAGCCACAGACTTGACAGAGCAAATATTGAAAGACAATGACAGCAATGGAGAGAAATGGACTAGCATGCCTGAATTAATGTGTAAGATTCCATTGTGGAGAACAGGAAAAGTCAGTAATCATTTTCCCTTTCAAGGTAACAATTTCACTGGATGAGAAATCACTTCTATCAGACTGAGCAGAACAGGCAGAGTCAATATAATGTAGACAGCCTAAAATATGCAATGGGCAATGTTCATTTGACAATCTGAGTCAGGTAAAAGGAACACATGGTGCCTAACCTGGCATTAAGCTACTACAGAAATAACTCTCACTGATCCTTTTGTATCTTTCCTAATAATGCCTTGGGTAACAGAGAAATCTCCTCCCTTTACAATGAGAAACAGAAACTTTTGTCTGTTTACCCCACCAGATCCCTGAATTTCCATGTCATAGAATTGTCCAAAAAAATGGCGAGTGATTGGACTAACAACCTTTTGTGCTGTGGCTTGGGAGAAAATGGAATGGGTTCTTTGATTTTACCATGCTTCCACTAATCTAATAACATTATTTGTTTAACTTTGAACTTGATGCTAAGGTTATTTGTGAATTACATGCAGGATGTAAGAAGAATTGGGATTTTCCAGTGGGATGGCACATACAAACCAATAAAAATAAAAGCTAGGAGTAAGAGCATCTATACCCATTTCACTGTGGCTTTGAGGTTAAGGACTGTTAAAAGTATTGTATTTTTCACAAGGATTCCAGTGAAATTGCAGAGACCATCTCCAGCTTTGGTGAGAGTTAAGGGAGATACCTATTCTCTAGTATTGGGCAATTATTCATAATAAATAAATTGAATGTTCCATACCACTACCTAAATATACTCTAGTCTGAACCAGGAGAACATTGTACACGGAGACTAAAACATTGTGGGATGATCATATGTAATCAACTTTGCTACTGAGAGCAATGCAATGATCCAGGACAATCCCAAGGGACATACTAAAAGGAATGGGCTCCACGTGGAGAGAAAGAACTGTGGGAATAGAAATGCAGAAGGAAAACATTTGATTTTTCACTTGTTTATATGGGAATTGGGTATGGGGTTTGGTTTTTTTTAAAGATTATTACAAAAATGAATATTATGGAAATATGTATTGAGTGATAATACATGTATAACCAGTGGAAATGGTTGCCAACTCTGGGAAGGGGGAGGAAAGAGGGGAGGGAGACAACAAGAACCATGTAACCATGGAAAAATACTAAATAAAAATGGGAAAAAAACAAATATACTCTAGTGCATGCTTCTAAAGGATCATGATTTGGATAAAGCTTACAAGTCATTACTTTGGACAAGTTTTAGGTGACATACTTGGGATTTTATGGAGGATAAAATGGCATTTTTACCACTGAGGGGAGAAGGTCCCTAACCATTATTGGTGTATATTTGGCAGTATTTATGCAGATTTATAATGTCTAACTTGGTTAGGACAGTTCTCTGAGTGAGGACTGATTTTCCATGGACTCAAAGCTTCAGAATGTAAAACAAAGGAATGATAAACTACCATGGTTGGAAATGTGCCTTTAGATAGCCACTTGCAGCTCACATTGAAGTCCATAGGAGTAGAGAAATGAGCATCTGGGGACCAAATTTGGCCCCATCAGGAGCATGTAGGTAACACATAAATATTAATAGCCATTACAGTTAGTGGGGTAGACCACAGAAATATCAGAGTATAATTGTTAATTGCCAATACATTTCTTTGATGTTACAGAAGAATAAGTGAATACCATTTCACTCTACTGTTAAAATGATATCATTATAATAATTGTAAAATATTCCTTTTATCTCTTAGATGATGAGAAATAATTTTTTTGAAAATTAACCATTTATATTTCACTTTTATTGCCATTTGTTTTCTCTATAGATTTATGTATATGACCATATACATCTCAGCTTGTTCAGTGAAATAGGTGAGACTGTACCGTTTGCTGACTGTTGAAAGTCATGCATTTGATGCACAATGGAATGTTTCACAAATCCTAAAATTTCAAAGAATTTGTATGTAGTTCAAAGGCATTTGAAAGTGCCCATTGCATATGTTGGATCAGATAGAGAGGAAGGTCTTTGGTAACATAGAAATGAATTCCACTACATAAGAGCTACATCAAATGGTGGGGAAGATGGAAAGGGCCTAAATGAGAACTTAAAGAACCACTTAGCAGGGTATCCTTTGCCTGGCAATCTAACCATCTTAATTTATGAGTTGAACTACCTAGAACAGCGATCGGCAAACTATTCCCTGCGCCATATCCAGGCCTTAGTTTGCCCATCACTACATCCAGATGTAGTGATTAGGGAATTGCTTAAGGCAGTGATGACCTAGAAGACAGAAAGAATAGATGAGATTAGACCTGAGAATACTATTTGGGGCCACAAGGATAGTAGGACAGAACAGAGCACAGTTAGCTCAGGATCCATTGGAAATTCCAGGCCCCCAAAGGATCACAGTACCAGGTTTAATAGAGTCCATGCTTGTGGTGTGGTGTCTCTGGTTGCATGGTGGCACTGCCAGTGGGTCTAGGTCTAGGGTATAAACCATAAAATTAGGAGAGGGGAAGTGAATAGGAAGCTTTGCTTTGTTTTCCCAAATAAGGTTCATTAGGACCAATGATCAATTTAAGGACACTAGTTACCAGGCTCAACAACTATCCTAGAAGTAGAAGGCCACCAAAAATCAAGCAAAGGTGTTCTGGGGATATGAAAAGATCATTTTACTGGCCACACTCGAGTGAGTATTTAGGACAAGAACCAAGGCAGACAAGACAGGGATAAGCCCTAATCAGTTCTAGGATCTCAGAAAATTAAAAGAGGGTTCTGCATGCCCCTTGTTGCATGAAAGCTTCACCACCATGGTTTTAGGGTTTTATGACATCCCACCCTATTATCATGCTTATCTCCAGCCCTGATCCTTCCTGTCTTGCTCTCTCCACTACCTTCTGCTGCCTCTTTCCCATGGCCCATGCCCCACTCTATGGAATCCATCTAAGACTTTCTTCCATGTTCCTGACCTTTCCCATCTCTCATACACATTCTTCCATCAAAACAGACCTGTTATATGGTTTATCCTTCAATGTTCCCGTAATCTGTGCTTTCCAAAGTACTAACTGGCAAATCTCAAACTGTAACCTATCCTGGTATTGTAATAAAAGAAGACAAATGAGTCTCATATTCCCAGCCCTTCTCTGACATCAAATGAGTTTTTAAGAGATTTATTTTACCTTCTCCATCACTAGCTAGTGTTACAGGAAATGGTACCCCATCTTTGCTGTATACTTCAAACAAGTTGCTATAATGTTGGAAATCAAGCCAAAGAGAAAAAGCACATGTTATGGGAGCTCTATTTTTATTGTGGGATCAAACTACACCATGTCAGAAATTTCTTATCTCTCTAGAACTAGATGGGACCTTAAAATCTTCTAGTCATTTTACAGATGGGAAAATGGAAACCTACAGAGTACAACTATTAGCTCAAGGCCACTTGGCTAGTTAGTGGTTGGCTTTGGATTAGATGATCAGTTTTGCAAATCCCAGACGTGTGTTCTTTCTGCTGGCTCATGCTACCTCCACATGCTACCTTCACCCTGATTGGGAAAGAAGCCTTTCAAAAATACAGGTTGACTGGGGGCAACTGGGTGGTTCAGTGGATTGATAGCTAAGCCCAGAAATGGGAGGTCCTGGGTTCAAATATGACCTTACTTCCTAGCTGTGTGACCCTGGGCAAGTCATTTAATCCCATTGCCTAGTCCTTACTGCTCTTCTGCTAAGACAGAAGATAAGGGTTTTAAAAAAGTAAGAAAAAAAGAGCTCTATTTGTTCTCCCTAGCTGCTAAATCAACTGAATTAATTAAAGCCTTTCAATAGGAGTTGGAGATAATGTCAAGCAAAGTCTATGCCACATGGTTGCTTTTCTCCATTTACTGTAAGTCTCTGAGATATCTCTGCAGAAAGAATTCAATTAACATTTATTAAATATCTACTATGTAAAGGATACCAAAACAAACAAACAAACAACCCAATCCTTGGCCTCAAGGAGCTTATGCTCTCTAGGTGAGCTATAACAAATGAACATAGATGTGAGTAGAATATAAATTGAGACAGGGAAAAAGAACCAACAACTCATGTATCAAGAAAAGCTACTCAAGGAGGTGGCAATTGAGTTAAACTTGGAAAAAAAGGTAGGGATTGTACGATGCTGAGATGAGAAAAGCATGCATTCAAGTAGGGAGATAGCCTATCCAAAATCTGAGACATCAAGGTTAGAGAATAGCTAGTAGGTCAATTTAGTAGCTAGTAGTAAAATAGCATGCATGAAGTGGATGGATAAGTCTGGAAAGATAGCTGCAATCCAAATTGTAGAGGGCTTTAAATGCCAGCCTGAGTTTTTGTATTTTTTTAGAGGCAATAGGGATCCATTGAAGGTGGTAAATAGGGAAGTAGCATGATGAGAACTATCTGCATCTTAAAAACACTAACTTCACAATTAAGTGGAGGATAGATTAGAGAGAGGGAAGAATAGAAGTAGGGAGATCAATGAAGAGGCTTTTGCAATGGTCCAATAAAAAGGGTTGAGGGTTTGATTAGAGTAGTGGCCAGGAGTAGTGGAGTGAATAGAAAGAAGGGGATAGACATGAGAGATATGGTGGAGGCAGAATTGAGAAGACTTCATGAGAGGTGATGAGATCACCAAGCAGGAGATTATATCTACAGAAAAAGTACTATGAGAGTCAGAGGTTTTGGAGAAACCCACTCATTTGATGGGAAGAGGATCATCTACTATCTTACCTGTATGTAAGAATATTGACATGATTAAAATCTTTAAATTTCACTACCATACCAATACATGTAATTGTTACTTGGAAGCCATTTTCTAGCTTACAACTTGTGTGCAAGGTTGGACCTTTTTCACTGTGTACTCTTATTCTTCTTTTCTGTTAAAGGTGGTTGTACCTTCTTCAAAGCTTCTTGGGGCAAAATTCTCTTTCTAAAATATGTCCAAATTATGCTCAAAGGACTTTAAAAGAGTACATGCCCTTTGGTCCAGCAATATTACTACTAAGTTTGTACCCCAAAGAGACAAAAAATAATTGGGGATGGACCTGTTTGTACAGAAATATTTGTAGAGCTGATGACAATAAATTGGAAAATGAGGGGATGTCACTCCATTAAGGTTTATGATGGTGATGGAATACTATTGTGCTATAAAGAATGATCAATCGATGGATTCCCCTAAGAACTGGAAAGACCTCCATGAACTGATGCAGAGTGAAATGAGCGGAACCAGAAGAACATTGTACACAGTAACTGATACATAGTGGGATAATCAAATGTGATAAACTTATAACAATGCAATGATCCAGGTCAGTCCCAAAGGACTCATGAGAAAGAATGTTATCCACATCTAGAAAAAGAAATGTAGGAATAGAAATCCAGAAGAAAACATGATTTATTCCTTGTTTTTATGGGTATATGATTTGGGGTTTGGGTTTTAAAAGATTACTCTATTACAAAAATGAATAATATGGAAATGGGTTTTGAGTGATAATACAGGTAAAACCCAGTGCAATTGCTTGTCAGCTCTGAGACAGGAGGGAAGAGGGGAGGGAGAGAACATGAATCATGGAACCATAGAAAAAATATTTTTAAAAAATAAAATAAAAATTATATTAAAAATATCTCCAACATTTTGAGGCTCATGGGTTCACATTTCTTCTCATACACATTGGCTCTTTGTATCACTCTCTGAGCATATATTTATTTGGTCTGATTAATCTTGGAGTCTGAATTCTAGCCGTCCCCCTCATCCATTCTGAAACTTGTACAGAAAGTGCTCATAGGCAGTCGGGAGAAAGTCATCACAAACAACTCAGGTGTACCGCTAAGAACAAAATGTCTCCTCTCTGGAGCCCGAATCATCTAAGGGCCGGATTATTACTCACCTGGATTTTAAACTTAACCCCCCAAGACAAAAAGCAGACATTTCACAAGATCCGACCTGTACGGGGACAGCGGAGGTGCATTCAGCAATGCCCTAGCCTAGACGCCAGGCCCTGGCACACCTTCCACCTCCCATGGAGCAACCCTGAAGGGAATACAAAGACACTTGAACTAAAATACAAAGAGCTGAAAGACCAGAAAAAGGTTTTTAGCTGTCTGATGGCCCGCAGTCTTTGAAGGACTCAGCTGCGTTTCCTTTTCATTTTGTCCTCTACATGATCCGTGTGTGAAACCCCCATTAGTGTCCACAGGACTCCCGGGAGCTGAGCGAATGGAGGCTATCCCGTGGAATGAATAATTCCGGTTCATCCATAAGCCTCTCGTTTTCACTTGCATCCTCACGGCTGTAGGTCTCGTCATTCTCTTACTCTTTTTTCGCGGGTAACTCCATGCAGTGACTCCTCCGTGTGAGGCCCGCGCAAGGTAGCACTTTTAATTGAGTGCTCAGTGGTGTGCAAGCGAGGTTCAGGAGCCGGCACTGGCAGCTTTTGTTCTGAAATTAATTAGAGTCGCGTTCTTCCCCCGGTGTCACTAAAACAGTAGCGCCGAGAGGTTGGAGGAGCAGACCTCGCCTAATTGTAATCCCTCCATCCTTGGCTCGTTTCTTTCCACAAAAACACAGATTGGGTTTGGATGGGGAGGAAGAGCATGGTGGCAAACGAGTGTGGTTATTGGGAAGGCAGCTTTTCTTTTCCCATAATGGTGTAGAGTTGGGAAAAAGTAAATCCCAGTCCCCCTCGGGTAATGGGTGGAGTAGCACAGGCTTCCCTAGTCTTCTTGGTAGGAGCAAGATGACCAAAGAACCCCCCAAGGAAAAAGGGAGGAGTGGAGGCCAAGAGGAAGCTGAGTCGTAGAAGTTGGAGGAGACCTCGGAGGCCATCCAGTTCAACTTGTACTCAAAGAGGACTCCTCTGTACATCTTTAAGGGTTCATCCAACTGATGTACTAAGACCTCCTGTGTGGTAGACGGTATTCTCTCCCAGAGCACCTCATTCCATTTTTGAACAATTCTTATTATTAGGAAATGTTTGTTTACATCAAGCCTAAATCCACTTCTTCATAGCCCTTTTTCCAACTTCTGCCCTTAAAGGTCAAGTGGAACAAATCTACTCTCCCCAATTAGGAAGATCATAACCCAGAATTCCCCAGGTTCAATGTTCATTGGGTAGCAATAGTAGTTCCCACTAGATATAGCCATGAAATTGTCCAGAGGTCAATACCCCCAATCAGTCCACTGACAAATATTTATTAAGCACCTACTATATGCCAGGAACTGTGTTAAGGCTCTGGGGATACAAAGAAAGACAAAAGACAGCCTTTGCTCTCCAGAAGCTCACAGTCTAACCCATTTAGCTCTAAAGGATAGTAGCAGTGCTAGGTAACAATGCTTTACAGCAACAGTAAATTGCACTCCTGACTTTCCCTAGCTTTAATGCCAGAAGTTGAGTGGTGAGGCCAGAGTCAATGAGGTTAGAGCTACTGTCCTTGGGATTGGATCTCACACTACATGTACATTTGGAATGCTTTTCAGGGAGTTGAAGGATTTTCTGCTATTTCTGAATGGCAGACATAGGAGTTCGAGACCTACAAACCTCACTCCCATTTTTCTCCTATTATAGAAGGGCTGGTGTTTACTGAGCTGGGAAGGAGTTATTTTCAGAGCTCAGGAGAGTTTGCCAAGTGAGGAAGGGGTGTATATTGGCAGCCTGGAGAGACATCTACTGTGCTGAGTAAGGATGCATCTGCCAGCAACAAATCCTGGATTAGACTTGAAAATTTCTAAATTAAGTGACAAGGTAATAAGGAGGAAAATAGAGAACAACAACCTTTTTCTCCCTACAGTATTGATTTTAAAATAAAACATTAAAAAATAAGGAAAGAAAATGATAGACCTAACCTCAGGCCCACATTTAAATAAGATCATACAGGATCAAAAGGGAGGAGATATTTCAGCAAAGAGGGAAAAAGAGAAAGTCATTATCCTTTTTAAACCAATAATAATTGACATTTGGTCTTCCCTACATTCCTATAAGGTTGGTATTATTATTCCCATTTTATAGATACAGAAACTGAGGTTCAAAGAAGTTAAGTGACTTGACAACATAGGTAGGATTTGAATCCAGATCTTTCTGACTCTAGGTCTGACAAGTCTTTCCTTTGTTGATTACCTACAATTTATCCTGCACATAGCTTGCTTGTGCATAGTTATTTGCATGCTGTCTCTCTCATTAGTTTGTGAATGCCTTAGTATAGAGAATTCCCTTTCTTTGCATCTCCAGAGTTTAGCACAGTGCTGGGCACATAGTAGGTGTTTAATAAATGCTTACTGATTATTTATTGGCTGACTGACTAAACAATATTTCTCATCAAGGATAAATATCTATATAGAGAGACCAGAGAAAGAAAAGATGGTCAGTGAGTGTACCTAGGATAGTTAAAGTTAAATATGGAAATGAAAAAAGATGACAATATTATGGAAAGAATATTTTATAAGCTTCCAATTAAAAAAAGAGAGAAGGTAGTTAGGTCCTTCTTTGAGGAACTATTCAATATAGCTTTGGGCAGCATCAGGGGGTAATAGAGAGCCTTCTTCCAGAAAGACAATTTCGCAGGATCATAGATTTAAAGACACAAGGGATCTTGGGAGGAAACAAATATTTATCAAGTACTTAGGAATGGCTAAACAAGTTGTAACATTTAGTTGTGATAGAATACTACTGGGCCATAAGAAAAATGAGCAGTTTAATTTTTTAAAAATCACAGAAAGACCCATGTGAAATTATGAAGAGGGAAATGAATAGAACCAAGAGAACATTATATACAGCAGCAGAAGTATTGTTTGAAGAATGACTTGTGTATGTCAGCCTTCAGAGAAAGAACTAATAAAAAGAAACAAGCAAGATACAGTCATTATATATACATATATATGTATATCTTTTTTGTCAAATGATGCATTTTCTAGTACAAGGAGAAAAGGAAGGGAGAGAGTTACTTGAGAATTTTAATGTAACAAACAAAAAAAATCAAATAAATTTTAAATTAAAATTAATTTAATTTAAATTTTAAAAAAAGTACTTACTATATGGCTTGTAGATATTATCTCATTTGATCCTCACAACAACCCTGGAAAGTAAGTACTATTATTATCCTCATTTTACAGCTAAGAAAACTAAAGCAGACAGAGGATTAGACAGTGCCTTCAACTTTTCCCTAGCTTTAATGCCAGAAATTGAGTGGTAAGGCCAGTCTTGTAGCTAATAAGTATCTGAGACCAAATTTGAACTCAGGTCTTCTTGACTCCAGGCTAAGGTTTAGCTGCCTATAGTTCAACAGCCTCATTTTATAGATGGGAAAACTGAGCCTCAGAGAGGTCATGTGACTTGCCTTAATTACAGACATTAAGTGGCAGAGATGGTATTTGAACCTGGGTCCTCTGACTCCAGATTCTTTGCTCTCAGCACTAAGCTGTGCTGAACCTTAAGTTATCAAGTAGGTTTATGGAATAGATTACAATGGGGGAAAATGTTCTGGCTATGAAATTGGAGGAATCATTTGGTACATGAGAATATTTCAATATGATCCTTGATAAATAGATGCAAAGGTAAACTGAAGGCTAGAAGGAAGTGTTGCTAGAATGATGACTGATTTCCAAAGATTTAAGATAAGGAATCTGACATGGGATCAGACAACTTAAAATTAGAAGAGACCTTGGCATCATCCAACCCAGTCCCTTTGTTTTAAATGAAAGAAGTTGGTGAGAAAAAGAAAAGGAACTTTAGCAAAATCAATTTTTACCAGGCCTAAGTCCTTCATAGGAAAAACACATTGAAAGAAAAGTTTCAGAGACAAAGTAATCCAAGATAGCTGGCCAGTGTTCAAAAAGATAATTCTCTGAACCCAGGAAGAGACCATACCAGTGGGGAATGAGGAAGAAAAGAGTTATTAGAGAAGAAGTTGGCTAAACCCTGAACTCCACAGAGAGTTGAAGGGCAGATGGGAAAGTGACCAAAAAAAGAGAAATTAGGCCAGATTGTGAAAGATGAGTAAAAAGAAATAGCACAATTGTGTAAGGTCCCAGATCAGAAAGTCTACAGCTGAAAGAAGGATGGAACTAGCAAACAAGATGGAAAGTAGCAAAAAAAAAGTTCTTCAAATCAATGACATAAGTTTAAATTCTGAGTTCCTGAGCACTCAAAACCTATAAAGGAGCCTGCCTTCTAGACTTCTACTCATGGGAGTCCCACTTTTCTTAAGTACCTAATGATAGTAGGAGGTATTTGAGTAGCCGTAAGAATAACAATAATTCAAATGCATACTGCACTTTAATATTTAGATAAAGAATTTACCCACACAAGCAACCTATGAGGTATCACTGAAACTGTTTTTTTCCCTCTTGTATAGATGAGGAAACAAAAGCTCAGAGAGATTGAGTGATTTTCTTAGGGTCACAGAGCTGGAGAGGGGGCCAGATTTAGGTTGTTGACTCCAGAACTCTACTACATCATTCCTCAAGGTGTACAGATATAAATGGCAACTGCTGGCATGCTTTAGAGATACTAAGAAAAAGCAGTGGATAGGAAAAGTTATCTCCCCTCTTTCCTAGTTACTGTAGGAAAAGAAACCTATTTTAAATGAAAACCCTCCAAAAGACTGAAAAGGTAAACAATGATTATGACTTCTTCCACACTATCTTTACACAAAAGATCAGAATTGAATAGTTAGGTAGGGCAAAGTCTACTTTGTGATGGAAAAACTAACTGAAAGCCAAATGAGAATAGGGAAAGATTTAACTGGAAAAAAAAAAAAGGTCTACATGTACCCATACACACATATATGTTTATATATATATATATGTATATATATATATATATACATAAAACTATAATTTATATAGTTGTTGGTGTTTATTATATATAAACATATATACATAAAACTATAAGTTATATAGTAGTTTAAGGTATGCAGAGTTCTTTATAAATATCTCATTTCATTCTCATAACAATTCTGGGAAGTAGATCCTATCCCCATTTTATAGATGAGGACACTGAGAATGTTATTTTCCCAGAGTCACGCAGCTAATAAGTATCTAAGTCTGGATCTGAACTCAGATCTTCTCAACTCTGGGCATAGCATTATATCCACTAAACCATCTAGCTGCCTAGGTAGGTAGGTAGATAGATAGATAGATAGATAGATAGATAGATAGATAGATAGACAGATAGATAATTAGAAAGAGAGAGAGAGAGAAGGAGAGAAGGAGAGGAGAGGGAGAGAGAGACAAATGAGTGGACAGACAGACGGAAGGATGGAGAGAATAGATGGATGGATAGATATGACAGATGGATAGATGCATGGACAGCAGATAGAGAGAAAGAAAGGAAGGAAGGAAGGAAGCAAGGAAGGAAGGAAGGAAGGAAGAGAAAGAAAGAGAAAGACAAAGACAAAGAGAAAAAGAAAGAAAGAAAAAGAGAAAGAAAAAAGAAAAAGAAAGAAAAAAGAAAGAAAAAAGGATCAATAGATAAATAGATGGATAGAGATAGGTAGACATACATATACATATATTATGTATACATATAAGTATATATATGCACACCCACATATCTGTATACACAAATTACATATATGATACATCCATTATTTTATATAACTATAGATGTACATATATGTGCATGTAACACAAATACATGTGGGCATATATTCTATATGTGTGTGCAGATAAGTATGTATGTGTGTATGCATGTTTGAGCATATATCTAGATCTGCCTGTATCTATATCTATATACACACATGGATGTTCTCAAATAGGTAGGATCTAATGATATTAATGATACATACAGCCCCTTTGTCTGGCATTGGCAGTCCTCTGCAATCTGAGGAAATCTCCATCCTTATCTTGAATTACTCTTCTTTATTCTCCACCCAAACTGAACTAAGATGCCCCAAGGTCTTAATTTCCATGTCTTTACCTTTACCCTCAGGCAACAGGAATATGGCATTACCTGAGATACCCTCCTCTCTGCACTAGTAGAAATTGTTAGTTAATTAGCAGCTGCTTTTAATAGCCTCTATATACTGCAGATATGCTCTGGAGAATGCCAGTCATTTTAAACTTCTTCTTAATCAGAAGAACAAAACTAATGGATGAAAACTTTTTCCTGACCTTGTAGATGTCTCCTTATTCCAAGTTTAAAAGTCCTCATTGCTACCCATAGATGAAAGTTTTTGACCTGGCTCTGAAGAAATCTTCATGGTAGGGTGAGAATTCTTCCTGCCCGGAGATCTCATTTCTGCTGTGCCATCTTTGTATGCCTTTGCTTTCTCTCCTCCTGGGACCTCAGGGTGTCCTGGAAGGTCCTTGCACATATATCAATTTTTCCCTAGCTATCATCTTCTAAATGGACTAAATGACCGGAAGCTGAATGTCTGTGTGAAGTACTTCTCTCAGTGACTCCTCTCTGGTTCTGTCTTAATCTTAGCTTTGCTTTTTAAAGGACTCACCCAAGGACAGGAGTGTGCTGGAGCCATCAGAGACCTGCAAGCAGATAGTAAAATTTTCAGTGTGAACATTTACATTTCAGAAATCTGAAAACTACTCATTAGGACATAATTTATTATTTTGTTGATTGTCTAAAGTTAAGAAAATATGAATGATGCTGATTAAATTTAAAAGTGTTATGGATACATTTTCCCCCCTCTGACAGCTCATTCTTAAAAATTTACAAGCACACCATTTGACCAAGGATAATGCCACACTTTCTAAAACTTGCTATGAATCAAAGAGCCATCTTTAATGTATCAATTGGACTAATGCTTAGGGCCACAACTTATCGAGGAGATGTCTTCAATATTACAACAAAGGTTTCATTCATGGTTAGCAAAGACTTTTTTTTATGTACAATACTTTGTATGGGGAAGCATCATCAATGCCAGAAAAAGTCCACATCCTTTAACGTTACCACCTGCTTAGCTAGAAGTTGATCTTGACCAATCTCCTGATCATAACTCCATCCATTCTTCTCTCCTTCTAGTTCCAGTTAAAAATTTGTAGTCCTAGTAAATCGTGCCAAGATACTTTCAAGAATACCAGCCTGCATCCTCAATTTTTGATATCTCTCAGGAGAACTGAGATTCCTCTCCAGTGTTACACAAATCTTAGGTTCCTCCCCGGTGTTAGATAATGTGGCAGCTATGTTGTTTTGAATACTTCCTCTGTATCTTAACTCCTCCCATACCTATAGCCCCCAAAATCCAACATAGCAGGGTGTCATCTCTTCAGATATTCCCTTGACATCATTCATGCTCATTTCCAAAATCAACAGTCCTTTATAAGGGTCAAGACTTCTCATTACTAAATGATCCTTAAGTTCACACTCACCCAACATGTAACTCTTGTTCACACCTACCAAGTGTGTGTCTAAGGCCTAGACCTAAGATTAAAACCAAAACCAAACCAAACTCATTCCTCTTCCTCAAAAAACAAACAAACAAAAAAAAAAACCAACAGGCAAATAACTTAAATAAAAGCAACAATAACAACAAAAGTAAGATTAAAAGGATTTTTTTTTAAAAAATCAGAAAAGACACCTTTAAGGCAAAACCATTCAGTGCTACTAGAAAGTAAAGTAATTCCTTTCTCCTGGATCCGCATTTCATAGACTTTGCCTGAAAGCCTATAAAATACACATGAATAGTCAAAATGACTACTTAGTTCTTCTGTGGGTCTCCATCTTCTTCCTTTCTTGTAGTCCCCTTGCAAAGGAGGATCACTTGAGACTGATCATTGACCTCTTTCCTTTCTGTAAGCCCTTTCCCTGTTTTGAGAACCTCTAGGGCTCTCCATAAATAGTTTGATTGATTGAACTATTTATCCCTATTCCCCAAAGATCAAGGGGAAATTGTCTAATCAGGCTAAAAACAAATACAAAAGTACTAATTTTTTCCTTGGTAGGTCCCTAAAATGCATAGGGTACCCCAAAATATCTTAGACAAGGCCCCACACATATATTTTCTTCTGGGCTTCTCTTCTTCCCATGCTCCTCACATGCTTCATCTTTCAAGAGGATAGCTACCTGGGATTCAAGGTCACTCTGTAAAGCCATACCCCTAAAGTTATAGCTCACGAGCCCCCACCCATGTATTTACTTTTAAGAATCTGCCAACTAACATAATTTGCATAAAGCAAAGATTTTTTTTCATTAAATGCATTGCATGATCAATAGTAATAAAACATTCATTCCCCTTTATTTTAATTTGGGGTACATTTCCCTAAAACGTTTTCTTCCTGAAGGGAGGGAACAGGTACACACCAAGAGGTTAGTAGAGAATTTCCCATGTGAGAAATACATGTAGCTATGGCAGCTCACCCCTTTGGCACTGAAAGGTCCTGATGTCTTTTCTCTTCTTGTGGTACTCTCTTACTTTCCCACTTAGGTATAACATCTCTAAGTGGTCAGGCCACTCTATTGAGTTCCCTGAATTTCTTCTTTCACAGTTTATCTCAATTCTGTGGCTAAACTCTGAATCTGCTACCTGGCTGGGTGGGAAAACCTAAGTCATGATTTGCTTTGCTTCCAGATGCTACTGCAAATAGTGAAGTAGGGGAAAATAAAATCCTTTTCCTTTTTTTTTTTTTTTTCTATCCTGCTCCTTACTTCCTCTTGAAAGAGGTAAAGGAGAAGTGTAGAGTGACTTCTTCACAAGAGTTGGATTCATTTTTTATACCTCTCCAACTTCTTGACTGCCATGGATAACACTCTCTGCTGATTCCCTCGGAGTATATTCTTTTTAAGGTCCTAAGGGGTGTTAATACTCCTTTGGCTAGCCAATGGCTCCATATCCAATCAAGTTATTGATGAACATTTATTGATGAACTACTGATGAACAAGCTATTGATGAAAATTCCTCCTAAGGAGTAAAGAGGTTTAATCACTTTTCCATGCCTCCTTTAAATGTCCTTTTGAATTATATATGGGAGAAATGCAAAGAAGCCTAGTTTAACTGAATTGTAGAATGTATAAGGATGATGTGTAATCAGCTTGAACTGCAACTCAGATTGTGAAGGACTTTAAATACCAAACCAAAGGGTTATAATTTATATTAGAGAAAAAAAAAGCCACTGAGGCTTCTTGAGTTGTACAATGACATGGTCACACTTGTGATTTAGCAATATTATCAATGATATCTGGTGATATCTTAATTTGCAGGTGAATTAGATTTAAGTGAGAAAAAATTGTACAGTCATCAGCCCCACTCTCTCTCAGAGTCATCCATGTCCAGTGGCAAGATAAAAGTCAGAATGGCTGGCTATGGCGCAGGATTCAGTGCATGCATGACTATGGCACCACCGATGTCTGACCATGTCCCAAGTGCTCCACAGCTTCTCCTGTGCCATTGGAATAAACTGTTTTCATCCACCTATTCAGCCAGGGGAAGTCTTTACATGCTTGGTGTAGACATTCCCCTAACTCACTGATGGTTTGAGGCCTGTGAGTTACCCTCCACCTGGTTCCGCCAGCCTGCAGAGAGTTTTACTGAGTGTGATTGCTGCATGTGCTATAGCTTCTTGGAGCCACAGGTGAGAGCTGAGTGGCAAGTGGACCCCAAAGGGAGATGAGCAGCTCTCAAAAGGGTTTGGCATCACACTAGAGATGCTAGTCTCCCTTGAACACCTATACACCCCAAATATCACAGTAGTAGCCATTTAGAGGATGGATTTGGGAGCAGAGAGACCAATTATCTCAATAGTCCTGCAAAGAGGACTTAGGTGGGTCAGTGGAGAGAAATGGAGGCCTGGAGAAGGGAGGTCCAGGATTCAAATTTGTTCTCAGACACTTCCCAGCTGTGTGACCCTAGGCAAGTCATTTATCATCCCCTTGCCTGGCCCTTACTGCTCTTCTGCCTTAGAACCAATCCACAATATTGATTCTAAAATGGAAGGTAAAAGGTTCTTGTTTTTGTTTTTTAAATAGTCCTGTAGAAAAGTGAAGATGGCCTGAACTAGGATGATGACCCTGTGAATGAAAAAAGAGAACAAAGGCAAGAAGATATTTTGAAAAAACAAAATCTAGGCAACTGACTGGATAATGAGGTGAGTAAGAGTGAAGAGATAAAGTTGGCTTCTAGCTTGTGAACCTGACTTCCAAGTGGTGCCCCAGTTACAATAGGGAAGTTAAGGGGAGGAATGGATCTAAGGAGGGAGGGTAATGAGTTCTGTTTGGGACTCAGTTTCCAGGTGGGAGCTAATGATGCGGGACTTCACTTCAGCAGAGAGATAGGGGCTGGATATGTAAAACCTGGGAGTCAAAGGAATTGAGAAGAAAGCTGAACCCATTAGGGCTAATGAGAACACTAAGGGAGACTATCTAGAGAAGAAAAGTGGGCCAGAGAATGAACCCTTGAGTATAATCACCTGGGAGGAGGATGCAAAGGATGATCTTTAAGAACAAGACTCTGTTCTCCTCAAAAGAGAGCACAAGAGGAAATAGGCAAAACAGAAGAGATTCTATCTGGACACCGAGAAGAATTTTTGACTTTGGGGATGATATCACAGTACCATGGGCTATGCAGGGAGGCTGAAGAGTTTTTGTTACCCTTCAGGGAGAGAATAAACTCACTGCCTTGGATGATTCATAGAACTGCTGGCCAGAAAATAGGGAACTGCATTAGATAATACCTTAAAGCCCCTACTAGCCTTATCACTCTATGTATAACCTTCCCATCCACTGAAGCATCACAAGGATGTCCTGCTGTACGAAGTCAGGAAGACAAGGGGTCAGAGCTGGTCTTTGTCACTTACCAGCTGTGAGGGCCTGGCCAAGTCACTGATCTCTCCATCTCAGTTTCTTTGCATGTAAAATGGGAAAAAAAATAAGAGTACCTGCCTATCTACTCTATCCACTAGGCCACTTAGCTTCTCCCTAACTTCCCAGAGAGGACCCTGCTTTTCAATAATACTACCTAATTCTTTTTACTCTGTTGGTCTGGTCCTCTGATGATCTGGATCATAGTGCATCCAAGTGGTCATAGCACAAACAAAAAGAAAAATCAACAGTATGCTTAGCATGATTTGTATTTGGAAGTGTTGGCGTGTATCTTGAATGACTTTTTAAAAAGGAACTGACATTTATATAGTGCTTTTAAGTTCCAAAGCTCTTTCAATACAATATCTCTTTTGATCCTTACAAACAATCCTATAATATAGGCAGGGCTTATATCATTATTCCCATTTTATAGATAAAAAATATTGAGGCTCAGAAGCAGTACAACATTTAATTTCAAAGCTTAAAATTTATTTTCCATAGGTCCTTCAGGCCCCATACTTTCACCCTTTATCCCCTCACTGTTTTTTCCTAGTCTTCATTTAGCAGTAAATTGTACATATATTTTGTAGATACTTATTTTGTTTGTTCTTATGTTTGTACATATTTTCTCCTCCATAGAATGTAAGCTTCTTGAGGCAGAGACTGTTTTGTTTTATCTTTATAGCCGCAGCTCCAAGAGCTGAGCCTAGTACTTGGGTTTTCCTTCTTACTCAAAGATGACCAAAATGGCATCAATGGTGATATCTTTTGACGTGTGAATGAATTGAATTTAAGTGAGGCAGAGTTGCACAAAGGCATCAGCCTCACTCTCTCTTCTGGAGTTTTCAAAGTCCAGTGGCAAGGCAAAAGTCAAAATCACTGGTGATAGCTCAGGATGCAATGGATGACCTTGGCTTCTTCCGTATTTAACGGAGCTTGAAAAGCTCCAACAGTGCCTGCTTCCACTGCCTTCACAACCATTGGAGCAAATTGTTCTCATCTACCCCTTCCACTGAGGGAAAGTTTTTTAACATGCCTCAGGTAGACACCCCTTTAACTCATTGACAGGTTTTAAGGCCTGCCAGTTACCCTCAACCTGGTTTCACCCACTCACCCATATTATTTACCAAGGTGTGGTTGCTACATATGCTACAGCTTCTTGTAGCTACAGGCCACTGGACACCAAAGGAAGAAAATAGCCCCAAAAAGGGCTCACCAAGCCCTCATGCCAGAGGTCCTAGTCTTCCTTGAATAGCCCATATTACTTAGCAGATACTTAAGATATAACTATTAATTGTTTAAGTCCCTTCAACATTATATCCGACAGAGAGAGAGAGAGAGAGAGAGAGAGAGAGAGAGAGAGAGAGAGAGAGANAGAGAGAGAGAGAGAGAGAGAGAGAGAGAGAGAGAGAGAGAGAGAGAGAGAGAGAGAATAATGATGTTTGCCTGCTGATTTTACAGCCAGCTGAGTCACCTGCTGAAAGAAAAAGTTGTGTGTCTAAATTTCTTTACAAAGCAAAATACCCGACTCTATCCAAAACATTTTCTTATCTAGCTTTCATCTGCCTCCTTATTATTGAAAAACAATTTAGTTGATTTCCTAGAGAAAAATGAGCTATTTCCCTCAAACTAAGGAAACAGGTATTGTGGTATTAATAAAAAACCACAGGAAAATGTCTCCACTGGCCAGGAAGCCTTTGTGGGAATTTGGGTAGGGAGAGTGGCAAAGTGTTTGTTCTATGGGGAAAGAGGCTGTTGATTTATAGAGGGATCCATCACCCGCTGTTGTGGTGGCAGCCTAGATTTGTACATTCGGAGCTTGCTTCCCAGCTCCCTTTGTGACAATGCCTGCCACTGTATCTTCAAATTGTTAATTATGTACTGCCCCCTAGGGATTTTTGTTTTGCTAGTGGCAACCGGATTCCTATCCTAAGGGAAATATTTATCAACAGTCTTCAGTCGGGGTTTGTCTGATAGAAAGCTGCTCTTTCCAGGTCTCCTGGGTGGCCCTCAGAAAGTCACTTTACCCCTTTTCTTTCCTAAACACCAGTATATTTCAATGTGTAATCAGACCCTCTGCTTTGGGGTTAACTGATTTTCTTCCTCCTTTGATTTTGGTTGGAGACACTTGGCTTTTTGCCTTGGAGCTAGCAAGATCTTTGTATGAACTGGGGTGTTCCCAACCACTCATGCCTGGAAATTTCATCTCTCTAAGCCTTGTTCTCTTCACACCCACAGAATTCCTGCTGCTGCTTTGGGGTTCAAGGGCAGTTACAAGGATGAAGGCAAAATGTGAAGTTGGTTGTAAGAATTTTGGAAGTAATGTTGCATCAAAGAGAGAAATAGCTGGATTCCTATGCAGAAATACATATATAGGACAAACCTTTGATTTTTATCAGTCCAGAGATGCCATATGTGGAAATTCCATCCACCTACGCAGAATAACTGCTCACCTATTACCATCTTAGAGAGTTTCCTAAGAAAATCTAAGAGGTTAAATGACTTGTCCATAGTCACTTGACTAGTATGTATCACAGGTAAGTCTTGAACCTAGATCTTCCTGATTCCTCTATTTACCATGCCACAATGCTTCTTACATATATATTTGAATCTATGAATTCATCACGAGATGGAACTCCCAGTTTGGGAACAACTTCCACCAAGGAAAATCAGTAAATGATCCATACTGTATGGCCTTAGAAAGTAAAGTTATAGTATACATAGTGACTGACCTGTAGTCACAGAGTTAGCATGTACTAGGAATAGATCTTGAACCCAAGTGTTTCTAGAGGCAGGTAGGAGGTAGAGTCGATAGAATGGCAGACTGAGAATCAGGAATTCGTTTTCATCTTCATGAGAACAAATCTAGCCTCAGACACTTATTAGCTATGTGACCCTGTGCAATTCACTTAGCCATGTTTGCCTCAGTTTCCTCATGTGTAAAATGAACTGGAGAAGGAAATGACAAACCACTCCAGGATCTTTGCTAAGAAAATCCTAAATAGGGTCATGAAGAGTCAGACACAACTGAAATGACTAAATAATAACAAAGTATTTCTGATTCCAAGGTTAGACCACTGTGTCACAATCTCTCATTCTGTCCCTCCCTCGCTCCCTCTCTCTCTCTCTAGTTCTCTCTCTCATTTTCTTTCCCATTTTCTCTCTCTCCCTTTCTCTCTCTTTCTTGCTCTCTCATTCTCTCTTTTGTCCTCTCTCTCGTTCTCTCTCCTTTCTTCTATCTCTCTTTCTTTCTCTCTCTCTCTCACACACACACATACACATATACACACAAACATTTATGTTTAAGAAGCACTTCCTAACATTCATAAATTAGCTTTCTAAAACAGTTTCTATTTTTGTTAAGGTTATATTTGGAGTAAAAAAAATGTTTTACAATTAAGAATTTGGCTTGCCTTATTAATACATATCTATGAAGCCTGATGAAATGACCAAGGCTCTTTTATTCCTCAACACAATATCACTGCCCTTCATTTAGAGTTAGAGAAAAAATATATGGGCACAGTCTTCCTTTATATAGATTCTCCTATATAAGAAGAGCAGTTTCTAGTTCTAATTAAAAATATGTTATCACTAACTCTGGGCACTAAGAGTAAGCCCAGACATTTAAGTATCATTTTTTTCATTTTTAAATAGTACATCATATACTGTAGCAGAAGTTTTTTCTTTATAGACTCTATTTTTTAAAACTCACAAAAACCCCAAATCTCACAACAACTTTGACAGATATATTCATGATCAAAACAGTTCAGAAATATAAGATCTTAAAATGGGCAAAGGGCAGCAGGTTTTTGAATAGGCTTCATCAGTGGAGGGGAGAGGTCAGCGGTGGAGATTAGTTATAGGAGCTATTAAGTCTCCTCTGTGACATCCACAGCGCTTGCTGCTTAACATAATCAGCTGCAATCAGCAAAAATGCTGTTTATTACAAAACGTTTTTCCTTTTTAATATTTTACATTGTTATGTAAAATGGTGCAGTGTAGGGACACACACATTTCACCAGGTACAAATTGGACAAATTGTGGGCAATAATAATTTGTGGCACTTCTCATGACATCTTTTGAAGTTAAAAATTGTTGAGAGATACCTCTCCAAAGCTATTTTCTCTAATATGGTTAATGGTTTGCACTGGAGTTGGCAATCCACTCCTGGTACAATGTTGTTGCCATTTATTGGGTGGGAGAAAATGTTTGTGGGATCGGATATCAATCAGGGAAGTCTGCAATTTGGGATGATGTACAGGGTTCTGATCATCCTTAATAATTGGGGCTGAGGCCTCGGTTGAAAAGAATATCTCTAGGCATTAAAACCAGCTAAGAAGGTTTTATTTCCCCACCCCACCCCCAGCTCCTAGCCTTCTCCAATCCACAGAAACATTTTATGTTTCAAGTAACAGAAAGTCTAAAAAGGACCATTACAGATTTGCCATGAATTGTACTTCTCAGTAACCCAGACCAGCCAAATGACAGAAAACAGCCCAAGTGGGAAGATTGGACTACCTTTCTGAATATTTGCCTAGTGGTCTATGAGGGAAGCTGTACTTTTCTTTTCTTTTTCCCTTTTTTTCTTTAAACCCTTACCTTCTCTCTTAGAATCAAAACTAAGTGTCGGTTCCAAGACAGAAGGACAGTCAGGGCTAGGCAGTTGGGATTAAGTGACTTGCCCAGGATCACGCCGCTAGGAAGAAACTGTACATTTCTAATGGAAGTGAAGAGAAGGGGCAATTGTTTGCTAGTCTCCAATTCTATCTCGTGTTACCCTTCCCTCTAAGAATGTCCCATAGGACATTATCAATCCCAGTGAGCTCTGTTTCCTTTAGTCTGATTTCTAAGGGCTAGTTGGTTGGTTGTTGTTCTTTGTACTTGAAGAGGACCCAGTGATATCACAGGTGATGTCTTTGGATGCCTGCATAAACTGGATTTAAGTGAGGCAGAGTTGTACACAGTCATCAGCCTCACTCTATCTTCTAGAGTTATCGAAATCCAGTGGCAAGACAAAAACCAGAATGATTGGCAATGGTTCTGGATGCAGTGGATGACCTTGGCATCTTCCAACATTTTATCAAACTCTAAACGTTCCACAGCACCTGCTTCCGCTGACTTCATGGTCATTGGAACAAACTGTTCTCATCCGCCCCTTTTCTTTCTGAGAGTTACACTGACAGGGATGTTCTAGTCACTGGCCAAATAACTTGAGAATTTTCTATGCCGACTGGAAAGCAGTATACACTGTGAATAAAGTTAAACTTTGGTTTTTAAATATATTCTGAAAATTATGCAGAAAGGAAAATACAGGTCCTTTCAGAAGAGTCACTATGGTAAGCTATTATACATTTAGATCAATGATGATTCTATCACTCACAATTTGGGAGGTCTCTTTTGTCATTCTTTTTAATACTAATTCATATGCATACCACCCAAGGAAATCAGTTTTATTATTTTATGCTTATGACTCATTTTTGACCCCAAATGGTATTACCCAGCTTGATCATTTGCCTTACTCACCAGAACTGTCTCAGCATGATTTTGCTGGCCGTTTCCCAAATTGAAATCCTTCTTCATTTGATGAAGATTTGCCACCATTGAAAATATTCAAATGAACACCACATCTGGAGGATTAGGTTCAGCTCTAGAGCCCAGTACAGGGCAACCAGGATGGCAAAGAGCCTTGAGGTTTGGCCATCTGAGAGAGTCAACTAAAGTAAATTGGGGGTGTTCAGCTTAGAGAAGAAAAAACAAGATAATTATATTTAAGTAATTACAAAACTCTCATATTGAAGAGAGATTAAACTCATTCTGCATGACCCAGTGGACCAAAATATAAGGAATGAGTACAGGCTGGAATGGGTAGAGTTAGGACTGATATGGAGCATCTAGTGAGCCTAAAATTAGGAAGACTCATCTCTCTGAGTTAAAACCTGGTCTTAGACATTTACTAGCTATGTGACCCTGGACACATAGCTAGTCCCTTAATTGTACTTGCCTCAGCTTCCTCGTCTGTCAAATGAGCTGAAGAAGGAAATAGCAACTACTCCAGTATCTTTGCCAAGAAAACCCCAAATGGGGTTATAAAAAGTTGAACATGGCGGAAAATGGATTAAGTCCTTTAATGGGAGACTCCATGTGTTAATTACATTTATGCATCCCTAGTGTTTAGCACATAAAATATACTCAACAAATGGATGGTAATGGCAAACACTTCAGTATCTTTGCTAAAAAAAACCCAAAAAACCCAAATAAGGTTACAAAGAGTCAGATACAACTGAGATGACTAAACATCAAGGATTGATGTGAGGAAAAACTATTTTTTTAACATTTAAAGTTATCCAAAAGTACAAGGGCTACCTCTGGAAGTACTGTTTTTTCAAGGCAGGTAGATTGTACAGTAAATAAAGTGTTGGGAAGGTCTGAATTCAAATCCAGTCTCAGTCACTTGCTAGCTTTGTGACTCAGAGCAAATTAATGATCTCTGTCTCAGTTTCCTCAATTGTAAAATGGAAATGATAATAAAATGGAAATAATAATAGCACCTCCCCCCAGGGTTGTTGTGAAGTTTAAATGAGATATTAGTAAAGTTCTTAGCACAATGCCTGGCTATTAAGCATGTGTTCAATAAATATTTCCTTCTGTCTATTACATTTTCCTCAGGGAAAATCTTCAGGCAAAGCCTAGATAGCCATTTGTCAGGGAAGTTGTAGAGGGCACTCTTGTTTAGATTGGAGGGTTTGAGATGACCTCCAAAGTGCTTTCCTACTCTTGTGAAGCTGTGATCTCATGATTCTCTGAATGGGCTGCAGACATTGGAGGCAATTCCAAAAAGAGAATGCCAAAAGTCTACTGAGTAATGGAGCAACTTTGGAGTAAGAATGGAGCCTCCCCAAAAGTGACTTCCAAAAAGATGAGCAGACTTTGGGATGCGGAAGCTCAGAAAAGTTTCTTGTTTTGTAAAATCAGACAGATTAGATAATAAACAACAAAATGGGTAGAACCAAAAGACTATCAAACACAGCTACAGAATTAACTCTTGAAGAGTTAAGTTGTGAATGTTACCTCCAGAGAGTGAACTGAAAGGTGGAAACATGAAAGACATGATTTGTATGAATATGTCTGTCTCCTGGATTATTCCTTCCCTGATGCAAGGGGCTTGTGGGTGGGAACGAAGGGCCTGGGACACTAATGGATAAATTCTATTTTTAAAAAATTAGTGATGATATTTTGGAGTCACTCCTCATTAGTTATACTCTTTCCGTGGCTCATTGATATCAGCATGTTAAAGTGATGGGTCCAGGAAAGCATTGGGTTGTGATTTGGACCTTCAGTGGTGATATTCCTACTTTTTGTCCTCTCCAGCCCACTCACCCCGACTCCCTAACTAGAACAACTGGCCAGAATTACACCAGGGCTTTGCTCCAGATGGAAATTATTGGAGAGAAACATTTTAAGAGCAACAATGATTTCTGGGTCACTCCTGGCAGGAGTCATGGTCCTAATAAAAACTAGAGTTTGCAGGGTATTTGAATTTCAATAAACTCAATAAATTTAGAGGAAGAAATGTAAACTCTGAGGTTCCTTTAAAAATTCTGTCCCACTCCATCTCCAGATTAAAGCTTTTTCTTTTATCGCTTTTACATAGTACCATGACAAAGAAGTCCTAAACTAATTTAAGAATGTAAGAAGCTAGAGGGCAGAATTTAGACATACTGTAGCATCAAGAAATACACTAACCTAAAGGCCTACAGAACAGAGGGATTATCTAGCTCCCCCCTTTTTAATTAAAATAAAATGTTATTGGCATTTTTTGTTTTACATCACCTACATTTTCCAACAGAGCCCTCCCTCTTGCCTGCTCCCAGAAAATTATCCTTCATAACAAAGACTAAAAAAAAAAGAAGGAAAAGCAGTTTAGTCAAATTAACCAACCAAGCAAAACATGTCTGACATATGTAATGTTCAACAACTCTAATACCCTACCACAAAGAAGATTTGGGTGGAGGTACCTTCTCATATCTCTTCTTTGAGGTCAAGCTTGGTTATTATTGTATCATAGCATTCAATTTAGATTATTTTGTTTTTCTTCTTTTCATTGACAGTGTTATAGTTATTATGTATATCGTTTTTCTGGTTCCCTTTTCTTTGTATCAGTTTATATAAGTCTTTACATAAGCTCCTTTGCATTCCTCATATTCATCATTTCTCACCTCATAATAATATTCCACTACATTCATATACCATGACTTGTTTAGCCATTTCCCAATCAGATGGGCACCTACTTTTTCTTTACAGTTCTTTGTTACTACAAAAAAATATTTTGGTGAATATAGGACCTGTCTTTTAATCACTGACCTGTATATAGCCTGTGTGTTTGTATGTGTATATGTGGTTGTGCATAAATGTATATGGGTATGTGTGAGTGTGTGAAATAAAAATTCATCCAAAAAAGGATATCCATAGCCTATCAACTTGTAGAAAAGTCAGTTTGTAGTTCATCCACATGTGTAGATGTTAGGGATCTTACTTATATTTAATAGGCATTAACAGAGATGAGCAAATAGAGAATTTCAATAAAAACTAAAAATAAAATCTACTGCCCTTCCCCCCACGAAAATTTTTTTTCAGTTGTTTTTCAATCATGTTGAGCTCTTTATGATCCCATTTGGGGTTTTCTTGGCAAAGATACTGGAATGGTTTGCCATTTCCTTCTCCAGCTCATTTTATAGATGAGGAAACTGAGGCAAATAGGGTTAAGTAGCTTGCCCAGGATCACACAGGTAGCATGTGTCAGAGCAGATTTGATCTCAGCTCCTCTTGACTCCACGGCCAGCACTCTTTCCACTGAGCCATGTAGATAGATAGATAGATAGATAGATAGATAGATAGATAGATAGATAGATCTAAAGAGAGAGATCTACATCTATATGCACATAGATATTGACATATGCCCAGCTCTATAGACATTTTAGTCACATCTCTCACAGAATTCCAGATTCCTTTCCAGAACAGCTGGGCTAATTCATAGATCCACCAATGCCCCCAATGTTAACTATTTTCATATTCTGTCATCTTTGTCAATTTCCTGGATGTGAAGTGAAAGCATCATTTTATCTTCAGACAATTTCTGGAATATACTCCTCCTTCACTTCATTGACTTCCTTTAAAGCACTGCCCAGGTGCTACCTCCTACCCAAGACCTTGGCTAATAACTCTGGATTCAATGGGCACTTTTTCCCTCTTGTTCTAACTTTGAATTTACAGGACTGCATCTTTGTATAGTCCCCCACCCAATTGAATTTGAGTTCCCTGAGGGCAGGAATTGACTTTTTTGAGTTGGTGTATTTCTCAGTTCCTAATCCAGTGTTTATAGACAGGTTTTTTTTTAAAAGTATGTTGAATTTGAACTAAAATGAACTGAAGAGATGCCCCAAAAGATTGCCAACAGTAAGGTGCTAGGATGCAGACAGACCAGTAGCAATGAAGCCTTGTTTGCTGTTCCAATCTAATTCCACATTACCCATAGACAACAACAAGATCTGTTCATTCAATGTTTAGAAATATAAGGCCTAAAGGACCTGGTCTCATTGGTGTTAACAATTATTATTATTATTATTCAGTAATTTGAGACATTTGCCTCATTTTACACAAATTCAAAGTCAACAAAACTTTACTAGGCACCTCTAATAGATAAGGTACTAAGCAAGGTGCTATGGAGGTTAGAAAATATATCTAAGATATGTAAATGTAGTGTGAGTTGGGACAGAGAGAGTCTGTAAGAAATGACATGGGCAAGAATGCAGAGGAAGGAAAGTACAAGATTAGAAAATAGTATGGCATCATGAAAAGAACACCAGGTTTGGAGTTTGTGGACCTGGGCTTGAATCTTGACTCTAATAATAGTCAATCATTAATGAACATGTATTAAATCTACTACGTGCCAAGTATCGAGGACACAGATTTAAAAAAATAAAAAGACATTTCTTTACCCTCAAGGAACTTAGAATCTAATGGGAGAAGATAACACGCAAAAGAAAATTGAAAAGCAATGGGAGGAGAGGAAGAAAAAGAGATGCTTTAGAGTGGGGGAGGGGAGGTGTCCAGGAGAATGGTTGAAGAAACAAAGAACTCCAAAATGAAATCTACATATGTGGTCTTCAGAAAAACATAATTTCCCTAGGCTTCCCTTATCTCATTTGTAAAATGAGAAATTTTGGACTAGATGATGTCCATGATGCTATTCATTTATAAATCCTGCCAAACCTTTGTTTGCTTGGGAAACAGTGGGAATTCAAATATAACTTGTCCTCCAGTAGTCTACAGTTTAGTAGTTATATAGATAATTAGGCAAACTCTCTGACACTTTCTAGCTATGTGACCCTGGGCAATTCACTTAATCCCTTTTGACTGACCCTTGCCCTTCTGTCTTAGAGCTGTTACTGACAGAAAGTAAGAGTTTTAAAAAAATAATCATGCCAAGGACTAAAATTGTTGGGATTACAAAATTTAAGAAGTGGTGATAATTTCTAACTCTGCAAATGGTAGTTACCATCACAGGCCAAAGGGATAATCTTTAAGTGGACTATGAGTTTGGATTGGAAATCAGACATCTGCCTAGAGGGCACTTCCATGTCTGAGGAAATGAATAGCAGTGTCCAATAATGGATCTATTAAGTGACCTTAAATTGAAGGGGTTTGCTTTGTGATAACAATACAAGATAATGTCCAGACTACACAAAGGATTAGAGGATCAGAGCAATATTTGAGGTCATCGGTTACCAATCCCATCATTTTACAGATGAGAATACTGAGGCTTAGATAGGTTAAATGATTTATCCAAGGTCCCTCAGGTGATAAGTGTTAGAGTGGGGAGTTCAATTCGGATCCCATGACTCTAAGTTTAATGCCCTTTCCACAGAACCACAGGGACACCTGCTTCTAGGATTTGGGGCTTTACCTCCTAATCTACTCAGGCACTACTATGAATGATGACCTTAAAGAGCATCATCTCTATTACAGAAAAAAATGGTATCAATATACAAAATTATCCTGGTTCAGATTATCACCTAGTAAATGCTATCTTCCTAAATATCTATCTAACTACCTTTGGCCATCAAATAGTGGTTTAGCAATGTTACAAAAGAGTCTTCTAATAAACACAAGGAAATAGGTAATTTCCCCTATATGCTGGAAATGTAGTGGAAATAGTTGTTTTTTTTAAATTTCATTGAAAAGTTTTTGGTCAATGAAGAGGAAGGGTTTTTCCAGATGATGAGACCCTGGAAGATAAATTCCTTATAACAGCTCTTGCTGGGTATTTATGGGGCAACTAAATGGCTCACTGGATAGAGTGCTGGGCTTGGAATCAGGAAGATTCATCTTCCCGAGTTCAAATTTGGCCTCAGACTCTTCCCTGCAGTGTGATGCTGGGCAAGTCACTTAAGCCTATCTACCTCAGTTTCCTCACTTGCAAAATGAGCTGGAGAAGGAAATGACAGACCACTTTGGTATCCTTGCCAAAAAATTCCTAAATAGGATCATGAAGAGTCAGGATCAACCAAAAAAATGACTAAACAACTGGGTATTTATCCTAGGTTTAGAGCTCAACTTTCTAGAATGCTGCTGAAAATTGTACTTATTGGGAAATTAGATGAACTTACTTCAGTTATACCCTATGAGATGAAAAATCAAGCTCAATCAACTAACTTTGAAAATAGACTTGAATACAAGCTCTGTCCCTGCAGACCACAACCTCCCATATTGTATTATTCTTCCAATAGACAGATCACCGGACCATGAAGATCCAGATCAAGAAAGGGCAACATATGCCTCTCCATAAGCTTTTTTTTGAGTCTACATTAAGTGTTCGGCCATTCTTCCTGCACCCTGTGTGTCTTTTTACATTTCTTTTATAAAAAAGAGATTCTTTCCTGTCATAGATTTTTCTCTACCATCTGATGATGCCCTAGAGCAGATTAGAGCAGGTCCACTGTTCTCAATGCATTTTTTTCTCTCATCAGAAGGAAATGAAGATGTCCAGATAGTGCCAGCAATAAGCAAAAGCCCTAGCTTACTGTATACTTGAAAAAATGTATTATTTTTAATTGAATGATTTATTAAAATCCCACGCTAATGAACCTGTGTTCTGAGAATCATCTTCAGCATCAAGAAAGGGTCTGTACATAGGATACTTTCCCTCTGTGATTTGCATTGTGAAAAGATGGGGAAAACAGCACAGATGTATTCAGTATTGTACAAAGAGCATATATGGGCGTTTCAGTCCCTGATATCTCACTATTTTCTGATGCTAATGTAAAATATGTTCTTTTTGCATTTATAATTAAGATGAACAGATGGTGAAGACTTAGTTTAAAGTAGTACTGTATGTCTATTAAAATAATCTATAGCAATAGTGAGGCCACTATTTAATTGCTTATAAACACACACACGTGTGCGTGCACACACACACACACACACACACATATATGAAAGACCTGTGTGCTTTGTCAAGACTAGAGTTAGAGTTCCCCATAATAGGTTTTGGACATGAGATTCCTCTTAGTAACAGATGCTTCTCCCTATGCTGGCTCTTAAGTAGGCTTAATCAATGAAAACACTGAGATGACACAAAGGAAGATGGGTTGGTTAAAGCTAGGCATTCCTTTAAAACAGAATACAAAACAGAGACATTATTTAAAATGTGGAGCAGGGCAGAGTGGGTAAGGGGAGAATTGAGTTAACAATCTGCTTCCCTCATTTTTAGTACCCTGGTCGCCAAGCAAACCATCAACAATGGCATTTTGCAATTCACAGTGATTAATATTGATTATACGGTTGCTGTGTTTTCTGAAAGTAAAACCCGTCAGAGAGGGGTGAGTTTCCTCTGTTTAATTTCAAGGGCCTTCACTACTCAATCACTGGTGAGAGGGAGTCAAAGCTTTTCTGTCTTTGACAGTTCTCTGCTCCCCACCCTGCTTTATTGGGAAGGGGTTACTCCCAAGGAAGGATAGAATAGGGGATCATCAAAGCAGATGACAAAGTCAGGAGGCTCAAAATCCACTCTGAACACTAGCAGAAGGAAATTGGTACTGTTTGCAAACAGGAGAAGGGGAAAAAAAGGGAAGGGGGGTGTCAAAAAAGGCAGGCGGAGAGCCAAGGGACCTAAAAAGGCAGCAAGTTTTAGAAAACATTCATTTGACTAATTTGCCTAATATAATAAAGAAAGGATGGTTTTATTTTCAAATGTAGAAGTGGTGATTGATTAGGTGGGTATTATATTTGCAGCATGTGGAAGAAATAATAGTTATGAATGGATCTGGAAAATATCTCCCCAAGAAGGGAATAATCCATAAGTCATAAGAGGCAGAGCACAAGAAAAAAAAATACCAACATACTGAGAGAGAGTTTAAATAATAACAGAGTGAATCTTGGAAGAAGGCCAAAGAAACAAGGAATAGAAAAGGCACCACACAAGGCATAATGGTTTCTAGACAATAGGCAGAAAGAAAGGAGCTGTACATGCTTGTGAATGTAGTATTAGCTCTTTAATTATAATAATTACCTAAGTTTAAGGTCAAGTCACCTGTGTATTGCTGTCTGTGAGGGATGGATAAAAAGCATGGTTTTTTAAAATAGTAAAAGTAATGCTTAATCACCTGTGATGTTATAGTAAGGCCTAAAAAAGAAACCCCATGTACTTTAGAAATTTCATTATTACTCTAGAGGGCTCCTTTCTGGGAACATGGCCCATCCTGGGATGCACTTCTCTTTCTGAGTTCTCTTCTTGATAGAAGGTGGCCTGGTCCACTGAATGAGGCATATATGGTTTGGGGAGTGTCAGGAGAAGGCCATGGAATGTAAAATGGGTTGAGTCTCAACCAAGACTGGGCATTCGGACCATTATTTGCATCTTCTCATGATTTGCCAAACAATAATATCCAGTCCCACAAACATTTATTAAGTGCCTTCAGGGAACACTATGATTCAGTGTGAAAATAATGGACAGTTCCTGATCTTGAGGAGTTTACATATTACTTGAAAGGAATACCATATGAAAAGAAATTGTGTGTGTGCGGTTATAAAATATAAACTATTAAAACTGAAAACTTTACTCAGACTTTTGCCTCCCCACCCCAACATGGTTATTTGAGGATGGAAAACCCACTGGTGATAAGAAATCAGGAAGGTCTTCCCAAAGAGGATAACAGATTCAATTGAATTAAATAATGATTTCTGAAAACCAGGAGACATTGTGCCAGGGACAAATGAGAGAAAGGCAATAGTTAACCCTGCAGGAAGCTCAGGATTCTAAGAGGCACAAGGAGGAGAGAGTACCTTCTTGGCTTGGGAGACAAACCATGCAAAGGCATAAGCAAGAGATGGGATTCTGGGTTCTGAAATACAGCAATTAGACCTGTTTGAGGGGAGCAGAGAGGACATCAAGGGAGGGAAAGATGTCAAAAATGTCTACAAAGGTAGGTTGGAGCCAGATTGAGAAGGGTTTTAAATACCAAGATAAGGAGTTTGTATTTTAAGCCTCTGAAGCTTTTTGAGCAGAGGAGTGACACATTCAGATGATTACTTTAGGAAGATGATTTTGGCAACTGTGTGGATTGGAGAAGGAGAGAGAATAGGAGTAGGAAATCCAGTTAGGAGGCTGTTGCAATTGTCTACTCAAGAAAGTAGTATTCATCAAATAAAACTGAAAATATATCATTTGAGAGTATATACTTTCACCCAGGAAGTTTTCAGACAATGGAAATGAGGCAAATGTTATTTAGGAAGTAGGTTGGAGGATTTCACTATCTTTATCCTGTCACATAAAACCATTGCTCAAAATTCATTGATTTCATTTCCCTTAGCTGGTAGTTCCAAGTAGTTGAAAATAAATGTTTTAAGTATCTAATCCAAAGAATGAAAGAAAAAAGGTATTTCAGGATCCCATTTTTTGGTGGATTTGTATGGATGATATGATATATAGGGGGGAATGATATATTGGCTTCCTTTCTCCCTTCCTTCCTTTATTTCTTCCTTCCTTCTTTCCTCCTTCCCTTCCTCTATTCCTTCCTTCCTTCCTTCCTTTATTCCTTCCTTCCTTCCTTCCTTCCTTTATTCCTTTATTCCTTCCTTCCTTCCTTCTTTCCTTCCTTCCTTCCTTCTTTCCTCCCTCCCTCTCTTCCTTCCTTCCTTCCGCCCTCCCTCCCTCCCTTCCTTCCTTCCTTTTTTCCTCTCCCATTAAACTTTTAATCTATATAAAGTATGCCATTTAAACAGTAGCTATATTTGGAATGAGGTACACCCTAAAAATCAAGTTATTTCCTAAGGAAATAGTTATTCATTAAGTTTCCAAAACTGATTTTGGTCTCTAAATCACATGAATTCTCATTATTCAAACCAAAGAATTGTTGTCTTTTTCCCCTCCTCATTAATTCATACTACCAGAGATGTGACCTTGTTCACTAATCAGATAAAGTGATAGCTACAGATCTACAGGTCAAACAATAGCAGTAATTAGGTTCCAAAGACAAGCCTTACCAAAAGAACTAACACCATATAGAAACTTCAGTATACTCTCCAGCTTATTAGACTAACCAAGCCACTTACAACCCTTTGCTACATCTGAACAAGACAACTAAAATTTGTTATGGATCACTGTCATGGATCCTAATAATAAATACTACATATAATTTGATTAACACAAAATTCTGCGCTATCAGCTTTCCTATTAGCTTAAGGAGTGGCATTTTTGTTGGCATGTGTAAAGAAGGGGCTTGTCTAGGGATTGCTAGAAAGGGGAAAGGGGAGGACATGGAATAATACAGTTTCCTATGGTGAAGTTCTGGATAAAGTGTGACATTAGCAATCGCCCACACCAAAGAGGTGGAATAAGTCAGTGTAAGCACTCCCATCATTTTGATTGAAGTGGAAGAGGAGAAGGCAGAAGAGCTTGTGCTTGGTGTCTGAGTATCAAGAAAGGAAAATAGAAAGGAAAAAAGCTTTCAGTGCATCAAGAGCAGTTAAGAGAACCTGAAAGGGAAGAAGTGCTAACCTGCATTTTGTATAAGCTTTGCTTTGATGAAAGAACTCAAAATGGTGAAGAAATGCTGCTTTCATTTAAAAAATAATAATAATTTTAGATGCAGCTAACAACTTGGTACAACTAGTATTTACATGAATGGCACTTCTGAAAAATGATGTTTTAATGATAGGCAATTAACCTTGAAATGTAGTAGCATCTTTAAAACATGGGATCATGGGCCAAGAAAGGAATTCTATTGTCCCCATAATGGAGGTTTGTTTTGAAGCACAATGTCCCAGTCCTCCAAAGCAGTTCTGAGATTTCACAAAGCATCTGACTGACTAGTAATGCATAAAGCAATACACCTTTATTACTGACCATTTATTTTACTCAAGAGAATGAGCAAAGCCTAGAATGAAACATTGTAAAGACAGGAATGTGAGACAATGGGGACAAGGAAATGATAAAACCAGATTAGGAAGAAGATGAGGTCAGAGAAGTAGTCTCTCCTTCAGTGATTCTGACTTTATAGAGGCCACACCTACCTCTTCTGGCCTCTCTCTACAGACTCCTCCTTATCAGATATAAGATTCCTGGATGGTTCCCTGAAACAAACAAAGGTGTTTTTTTTTTTGTTTGTTTTTGTTTTTTTAAGGATGGGGGCCATTTCTTATTCCGGTGCATCTTGTTGGGTGTGATAGCCAGGGAGGCAGTGAATATTGGTTAAGTCAAGAGACTTAACTGAATAAATTGATAGTATAAGAATTAGTGTGTAGAAGTTTGAAAAAAAATGAAGAGGAAATGTGAATGCTATGTAAAAATGGAGGCATAGACAGTATCCAGAATAGCGGTAGCCTGAGACAAGTAGCAGTATGGATCTCACAGGCTCTAGTTCCTTTTGGGCTACCTCAAGATATACCAGATTTTTTTAGTTAAGAGGAACTGGAAAATATCATTTTTTCTTTGAGAATGCAGTTGTGAAAACTTGGACAGGCAGATCCCAAAGATAACAACTAGCAGGTTTTTATTGACAGAATTTGTGGTTAGCTGAAGGTGAGAGGAAAGACATGAATGATGAGAACTTTATTATTTTTTCCCTTCAATCGACAAATAACTCCTCCAGGCTAAAGCATAGCAGAATGAATTCTCATAAACACAGTGTTTGTGGTAAATTATCTTTGTTAGTGAGGGAGAAAAATCAATGTATCGATTTTTTTTTAATGGACGATACGTAGTTATAGGAGACCTCAAAAAACCCATCCTTTTAATCCAGAGGTCCCCTGGAAGAGAAGAATAAATAAGAGAATGAAGAAGCTCTACCAAATAGAATGGTATTGTGGGAATTTGGTGTTTATGGTTGGTGCAGAAAAAAGAGGAAATAACTCTGAGAGTAAATTTAAGGAAAACGACCCAAATCTGGTCTATCCAGGACTCTACCAATAGGAACTCTTAATTAATTCAGCCTTCCCTACAATGTCAGCACAATACCTATTGATACTGAGAATAACAATGAAAATAATGCTAGGACTGGAGTCACCATGCCTGGATTTGAATCCCTGGCTCAACCAATGGGATAAATCATTTCATCTCTCTGAGGATGATTAAACATACTCAACTGTAGAATAAACAGGGTTAGGCCAGATGACCTCTGGTGTTCTTTGTGTTCTGAATCAATGAGTCTATGTTTCTATAATGCTAAGATACTGCAAGAGCCTAAATAAAGAATCCTCCAAAATTTAAAGGCTGAATTATGTACCATACCTTTTTTGATATAAATAAAGTATGGGCACTATGCAGCAAGTACACATATTTACCATGGGCTGTATGTCTCATCCTCTGTGACTGCAGCAAAGAAAATAAGAACAGGTGAAAAATGTAGAGGATTTTGAGTCAGGAATTGAGAGAGCTCATAATAGGTGGCTTTAATTTTCTCATTAAAGTAGGAGGTAAGATCACCCATTGAGAGGGGGAGGTTGGGTGTAGTGTGGTGTACTTGAGAAGAGAGGGAAAGGCTTTGGGGATAGTGATAGAATCAAACTGGATGATTTATAAATTAAAGCCTTCTAGATGAAATTCTATAATTTCTGATAAAACTTGAGACCACTCATAGTACCTGTTTTTGAGAAATGCATCAATCAATGTGTGCCTATTTTGCTCCTTTCTTTTTTATGGAAAACTTTCCTGTAGCAAATACAAGCATTAGAGATCAAACTGATGGCCATTTTTCTGCCTTTGAAAGAACAAGTCTTTTTTCTTGTGCAAGCTTCCATGTCATCAGTGCCAATATCTTCTCCTTGAACCTTGATGTTTTGCGGGGCACATCTACCTTTAAAATGGATGAAAAAAACCCTTATTTGTACTGAAATTTTCATCCTTTGATCCCTTACAGTGTCGTTGCTTCACAATATAAAAGAGACAACATTTGGGCTTAAATGGTGGTCAGCCTCAAAGGCACACAGTATTGAATTTGATCTTGAATCTTCCAAGTCAAGTTATTCCATCTCGCCAAAGTCCTGCAGGTTGGCTAAAGAAGATTGAACCATAAGCCATCCTTAGTAAAATGCTTTTTCCCTATATAGTCCAATTTTAAGAATTTTTAATGTTTGAATGGTATAGTTATGACTTATTTATTATACGATACATACTAGATCTGACATCTTCAAGATGGCAGGCTTGGAAGACTATACATTTATTTAAAAGACATGGTCATTGTTCACAACATTTTTGTGTACCTAATTTGGAAGAGAGAGCTATTGTGGAACAGCACATAGAGTACTGCTAGACTCAGAGTCAGGAACATTTTAGGTTGAATAACATTACTACTACTTACTAGCTATGTGACCAGGAGCAAATTATTTCATCTCCTGGATCCTCAGACAACTCTGAGAATATGAATTACAGCTAGATTGCAGTCTCTGTATGGGGGGGGAGATTCCCACATAGTCAAAATCATAGACCCATGACATATGAATTGTCAGAGACAGCTTAGTACTTTCACAGGAAAATTGCTATTGTTTTATAGTCACTTGGCAGGCTCCTTTGGCCTTAGATCTTTTTCTTCCTCCATTTCTAGCTACTTTATTCAATTTACTTTATTTCCATCTTACTTCCTTTCCCACTTAAGCCAACATCTCTGGTGATGGGACAGGAGCCCAGGGATAGCTATCGTGAGCTTCACTCACCACGCATCAGGAGTGAGAATGACTAAGTTGTTCTGGTTGTAGTCCTTCTGGCTATGCCAATTCCTAACCTCCTCCATCTGTGGGCAGAAAACAGTACCATATCTTCTGCATCCTAAGCTTTCGTGACCAGTTTTGAAGACTGATAGAAATTCCTTTTTTCAAGGGATAAGTCCATTTTGAATCAAGGGGTCCTGCCCCACTAACAACAAAAAGTTGTCTACTTCAACTACTCAGCATATCTCATACTGGTATTCCATTTAGTGGGACCTGTTGTTCTGCACAGAGCTGAGTAAGGGAGAATCATTATTTCCCTCCTCCAAAATTACAAAAAGCTACAACACAACTGAGTAGCTTTTGAAAAAAAAAAAAGAGGTTAAACAAATTCCCTATAATTCATTCACACTTTATCTTGGACACCATTTTGTCTGTATCCCCATTCTCCTATTTTTGTCAATTTCTATCCCACAATAACATTTCTATCCACAAAAACCATATTTCCATCAGCATACATAAGAGTTTTTGATCTATGGAAAAGGATATACTTATAATACACACGTAATGCTTTTCCTCCTTTATGCAACTACCAAATTGTTCTTTCCTTTATACATGGACCTAATCATATCACTCCTTTGCTCAAAGTCTTACATGAAACTTGACTCCTTTTATATGTGGTTACTGAAAGAGAATAGAAAAAGATCATTTTTGTATGAAAAACTGATAAAATCCATTATGCCTCAAATAAAATGGTGTGAAGAGACAGAGACTATTCTAAGATCTGGATAGAAAACTGCTCCCCATGAGATGAGTACAGACTGGCAAAGGACCACAGGGCATTGTGTTAAATCAGCTCATTTACATGTGTTGCCTTCTACTGCCATCTCTGGTATGAGAGGAAGAAACCAAGGAGGAAAGATGTGCTTTGCTTCTGTTTTTCTGTGAGGTATGCCATAAAAACGGGATTTTGAACTGATCAGATAGAGCAGAATACCCAGCTGTTTGGAGATCTGAAAAGCTTGGGGGTACTATGACTTAAGGAAAGTACTTGCCACTGAAAGAGTGTAACACTTCTCTCAGTGCCCTGTTGAGGATGGCTTTGAGTTAAAAGAGCTTGTCACTGATTCCTTGCAAGGGGAGAAGAGGAGTGGTTTTGCCCTTCCTGAGAGAGGTAAGTCCTGGAAGGGAGTCAGCTAGCAGAAAAACAATTTTATGTGGTATAGATTGTTTTTGAAGGGACTGAGGACAAGAAGCAAAAACCTGGGAGTTAACTCAGAAAGAAGAATTTCTCTACTTATGTTCCTCCCTACTCAATTTGTCTAAGTGCATGTCCATTCTGTTCCATTCTGTACCTTACCAATCACAGCATGCATTGGGGAGAAGTTATTACTAAGTTTTATGGGTAAATTATAACATTATGATTATTTCTTCTCTAGTATCTTCTATTGAACAAATATTATTGTTGCTCCTTTCATTTTTTATTAATTTGATGTTTGATTATTCCTGCTTTTGTCTTATCATTTAGTAAACATTTTATATTTAAGAATTAGTGAGGGGCAGCTAGGTGGCTCAATGGACAGAGAATCAGGCCTAGAAACAGGAGGTTCTGGGTTCAAATTTGACCTCAGACACTTCTTAGCTGTGTGACCACGAGCAAGTCACTTAACCTCCATTGCTTAGCCCTTACCACTCTTCTGCCTTGCAACCAATGCATAGTGTTTATTCTAAGATGGAAGGTAAGGGTTTAAAACAAAAGAGTTGTCAGCATCATGGTAACTAGGTTATCTCTCGATTCATACTATGACCCTGAAAGTTGAAAGAGTTGTGAATGGTAGCAGTATGGGCATGGCCTTTCTCTCTAGGAACACTCGGGTCTGCTAGTGTGAGTGAAGGTTGGGGTTGATTGAGTTAGCCCAGTGAGTGAGTGAGTGAGTGAGGATCAATGTCATACCCAGATTACACTTACAATAGCTACTTATCAAGTTGTAATAATTGTCTACCAAATAAAAATCAAGAACTTTAATATCCTTAAACAACTTGGGAGACATCTATTACTGTATAGATGGTTTTCTTAATTCAGGTTTTAGGCATTGTAAGCTTTCTACAATGTAATACCACCTTTCCTTCCTATATCATTTCTCTCCAAGTATGTTACATTCCAACCAAACTTCCCTTCCTGACATCTCTAATTCCCATGCCAGACTTCCTGCCCCTGTTTTGTTTGTATTGGTCTCTTTGCCTGGAATGCCTTCCCCCTCATCTATTAAAATCAACTTCTCCTTTAAAGCCCAGTTCAAATGCCAACCCTTGCCCCCCTGTTATTTAGTCACCTTTCCTTCTTTGGACCTCAAAATGCCTTTAAATGTGTACTTATGCATTTATTACATATTATGTATTATAGGGTTTAGGGGCATATTCCTCTACAAGACTGTTAAGTTCCCCTATCACCTGATATAGTATCCTACAGAACGTAAACTCTTTTTTTAAAACTCTTCCTTTCTATCTTAGTAACAACTCTAAGACAGAAGGACAAGGGCTGGGCAAACAGGGCTAAGTGACTTGCTCAGGGTTATACAGCTAAGAAGTATGATTTGAACCCAGGTCTTCTCAACTCTAGGGCTTACACTCTAGCCACTGTGCCACATAGCTGTCCCTACAAGGTAAATTCTTAGTAAATTCATGTTGAATTTAATTTAATTTTAAAATGAGGCAATTGAAATTAGATGATCCATAAGGTCCCTCCTCTCTCTAAAGTTCCATGATATGATCATACATGCATTACCCAGATCAAATTGCTTTGCCAGCTCCAGGAAGGGGGAGGGAAGGGAGGTAACGAAACAATTTGGATCATATAACTTCAGAAAACTTATGTGGAAAATTGTTATTACATATAATTAGTAAAATAAAATATCTTTACAAAAAAAATAACATTCTATGGTTTAACATAAACTCTGATGAATTATCTAAACTTGTTGAACCTTAGAGCCTCATTGAAGACTCCTTAAACATCTGGAGAGGTTGGAATGTGCCAATCAATGTGAGAAAACCCTAGACTCATTGTAGAAACAAGGAGGAATGTTTATTCTAGATATTAGACTCCCAGAAATTGGTGGGTTCCACTTTTATATGTCATGAGAATAAGTCACAAACCATTCACTTTCTCTATGGTGAGAAGTTTCTGCATTCGGCAGAAACTAGAAGGATGAGAGTCAGTAAGGTGTGGGAAACAGAGGCTGGCCTTGGAGCCAGGAAGACCTGGGTTCAAGTCATGTCTCTTATATATGCCATATGTGTGACCATGGACAAGTCACTCCTCATTTCTTTATTATAGTCAATTATTATTATAGCCAACTGTAAGACTAAAGCTTATAGATGAATTGGCAATTGGTATTGGTGAAGGACATTTCCACAACAGTGAGTACCTTATACCAAAAAAATCACAATTTTGGACTTTGCCTCTGCCATTCATCCCCCTTGCCTTACAAAAAAAAGTGAGGTAGGGATAGTGGCTGCTCTGAAGGGCAAGAATGCACAGAAATCTTATAATATAGTTGCTTGTGCCAGTGCCCTAACTTGAATGCTATAGAAATTGAGTGAGATCTACAATCAGCTAGTTCCTCTATGGGTGGTTTGCTTATTTAGGTTTTAACTACCTAAACCCCAACCTTTCTGTGATCTATCTTCCATGCAAAATTTCTTTGTGGGTCCCTATTTGCTATGATTGCAGCTCCATACATCACTTGAATTTGCTGTCAACTGTAAAATGAGCCCTTTGCTATCCAGATTTGCCAAAGTGATTCAGGAGATATCAATTTTGTAGTTTCAAATTGCCTTCCTTTTCTGTGACTCATCCTCTGCAAGGGTCAGGTTGGCTTCTGCCAGGAAATTGAAGCTCTTTGGCTTCCATTTGAATTTCCTTGATTAGGTGATGCGGAGGCACCCACAGGCTTTTTCATACCCTGTTGACTGAGGCCTTAATTACCTTTTCCACAGAGCACAGAATAAGCTAGCCTCCCATGACTCTACCCCTTCATCATGGTCTCACCCCTTTCATAGTTCCTAGGGAGCTGCTATTCTGTGACCTTACCTTCTCCTTTCAACCTATCTCCAAAGCCAGGATCAATACCTGCTGCTTAGCTTTTTATTCAGGTGATGGATAGCTTTGGGAACTCTCTTATCTTTCCTGGTCTGCTGTCCCCATCAGACTGTCCAAACTGACCTTCAGCCTGAGGTTCTGAAAAATGCCCATATTTTAAGGAAAGATGGATGATTCAGGATCAAATAGGAAGGCAAATCTTTTGATCAACCTGAAATCAAGGTCAGTGTTTGGCTCTGCTTTTGTTTTGCTTGTTTTTAAATCTTTAAAAAGTTGTAAATAGATGATCTCTCTTCACTTTGGTTCCATTTCAACCCCAAACTAATCAGGTGTCCAAAGTAAAGAAATACAGCATGAGAGGCTACTTTCATGGTGTCTTCAGCTGGAACTAAAAGCAGGATTGACATTGGATGGTCTCTTCTCAAGAGATTCCCTTTAAGGATGTTAAGCTGAAAGGGACTTGAGAGTCCAGCTAATCCAGCCCACTCGTTTTATAGATGAGGACATTGAAAGCCAGAGTGGCTAAGTGACTTGCTTAAAGTCACAGTTATTAAATCATGGAACTGAGATATAGTTCTAAGCTATGGCTCCGATGTTAGGGTTCTTTCCATCAACCATACTCCCTGTCAAGAATAGGATTTTTTTTGTGAACTTGCTGTTGGCTAAGCTTTTAGATGCATAAAAAGAAGGCAGCAACTGAAAACAAATTGTTCTTTGCTCCTTTTCTTGTCTGGCTGAAGTAAGCTTACAGAAGGTTCTTATTTTCATAAGGAAACAAAATCTTCATCCCATCCTAATGATATGGGCTGAGTGTAGGTTTCAGGATGCTTTGGTCCTTTTCTTCCACTATCTACCATGACCTATAATTTGAAACATTCCCATCTCATAAATACTCCAATGATGGAAGAAGAATAGAGTCTCTAATAATCTATCTATCTATCTATCTATCTATCTATCTATCTATCTATCTATCTATCTAATCTCTACTATCTGTATAATTATAGAATGAGAAAGGATTCCAGAAGTCTAATTTGACCCTGACCTGAAGCATGTACCCCATCCTAAAGATGCCTAAATTTGTTTTTAGACCTCAATGCTTAGCAGATTTATTGCTCTCTGAAATGCATGTCACTTTTTAAATATTCTAATTCCTAGTTGAAACAAGCCTTCACCTCACCTAAGGTGTATACCTTGAAAGCACTCCCCCAGCTTTCAAAATGTATACGTCTATTAAATATCACCATTCATAAGCCACCATCAATGTTTCTTTTGCCAGACTAACCAGACAATACATTAATACAAAGAAGACATTTAATTAAGCCATATAGTAATATAAATGACAAAGAAAATCCCAACCTTCTCCTTCCACCACAAGTATATACACACAGGGGTACACTCTTCCATATTATTCCCATACCACTAGTGGGAAAATGAATTTGCAAAGGGAAAATACATGGTCATAGCCAGAGTAATACATACTCCTAGGGCTGCATTCCAGATAAAACACCTCTCTGACTCCAGGAATGACTCTTACTGGTTTTCTGCAGGGCTGCTGATATCACATACTGGTCTAGTAATACCATTGAGCTATAAGTTATGTTGCAAGTTTTGATAAAAGTTGTTTGTCCTCCTAGGGACAACCGCCTTTGTGTGTTACCTTCTGCTGGGTCTCTCCACTCAGCTGCTCTGTTGGTTCTTTGCTACCATCTGCTGGTGCTCCTCTGAATTACATTAATATGACTTCTTTCCCACAGGGGAAGTGAACTCTTTTTTTTTTTTTTTTTTTTTTTTTTTTAGCCTATTGTCACAAGGGTTATTTCAGCTCTTTTGTAAGTCAGGCTTACAGCTATACCTGGCCAACCAGCCAGCAAGAGATCTCAGACTAACATCTTATCTCTGTTTTGAATTCCTTTGCTTCAGCCTGAGATCTGCTCCCTGAATACAGTCTACTGTTTTATTTAGGGCAAGCTTTTAACTTCTATCCTGTCCCTAGTCCCTAGCCAGAATCCAGATCACCCAAGCTCCTTCAACTAACACAAAGTCTAGTGCCCTCACCATTCTAATCACTATTTTCTGAATATATTATAATTTGTTAATATCATTTCTGAAAGCATGATATCCAGAACTATATATAGTAATCCAAATGGGATCTGGCAAGAACAAAGTAGAGTGAGACTATTGTTTCCTCATTTGAAATATCCTAATGTAATAGATATGTAGCTAAATCACTTTATCTCGAGGATTCAAAAATGAAACTGAAAGGGAAGAAACATTCTAAAAATTAAATAAATTTACCCATATTTTACCATAATTCTAGTTTATTAACGATGGTAATACAACTACCATATTTAAATACTAACAATTCAGTTAAAAATACTATACAGAAAAATGGCAGTCAAAAGTGAATAAGTCAGCAAGAGACTTTAGATCTTCTCAAATAGAACAAAAGAGATTGGTATAATATTCAGAGACCTACATAGAAAAGAAATCCATACTGGAGACTATACAATTCTAACTCAAGCCACTCAAGCAGTGATTTTCAAGATGTCTCAAAGAGGGAAGTATTCCAAAGAATGAAAACTATCACAGATGGTACTTTCACTTAAAAAAAAATGACCAAATCAGTAACTACCAACCCATATGCCTGCTTTCTCATCTCTATAAAACCTTTATGAGAATGTTCTATGCTCATGTTACATGCTTCCTTGATGAAAATATGAGAAGAAAGCAGGCAGGCTTTCATAGAGGACTTTCTATAGCAAACTATCTTCTGATAAATTAGTCAGTTATTTTGTTGTTGTTGCCTAGTCTTTTTCAGTCATGTCTGACTCTTCTGGACCACATCTTGGGTTTTCGTTGTAAAGATACTGGAATGGTTTGCCATTGCCTTCTCCAAATCATTTTACAGATGAGGAAACTGAGGCAAAAAGGGTTAACTGACTTATCTACAGTCACATAGCTAGTTAAGTGTCTGAGGCCAGATTTGAATTCATGAAGAGTCTTCCTGTTTCCAAGTCCAGTGCTCCAACCACTGCATCTGAGTTGCTTATGTTTAGTTGATTTGAAAAATATGTATATGAGAGACAGAAAGGCCTAAATCCTTTTAGAGTAGGAATATAAAACCAAAATAGAAACAGAGACCAGTTTAGTACATAAGGATCCCTGCAGGCCACATATTGACTTAGAAAATTACTCATGTTTTTGTGTTTCTTTTTGTATTAATATATCAGCATGCTAAAATAAAACAGGAACTGCATATTAATCTTGTTCAGGTCACAATCAGGAATATTGTGGGTTGCATATGGCCCATGGTCCATGTGTTTGATCCCTCTTATCTAGTGGATAAAGAGACAAGAATCAAACTCACATCCTACCTCTGGCACATTCTCAGTGTATAACCCTGGGCAAATCACTTAAACCTCATTTTTCTAGATAATTCTAGGGCTAGAGATTATAGAGAAGGGCAAGCCTGCAAGAATTTCCACATCTGGCAGTCCTTATATCAGTGAAATCCCAAGTTCATTTCCTATTCCTCTTTAAGGGCATTTGACTCAGTAAAACAAAACTGCCTTGAAGGGTCACCTCAAACAAGGCATCTCCCATGCAGCCTTCTCATGACAAAGGACCCAGGTCATGGGGTTTTTTGTCTCTTTCCTTCTTTCTTTCTTTCTTTCTTTCTTTCTTTCTTTCTTTCTTTCTTTCTTTCTTTCTTTCTTTCTTTCTTTCATTATTTCTTTCTTTCGGGGGGGGGGGAGGGACAGGTATCTCACTTCATTAGTTCTCTGTCTTCACCCAGATAACCTAGAAATTTTACTATCTCTGCCTGCTTTTATAACCCTAGGTTCACAAGGATGGAAGAATAAATGCAATTAATTACAGGTCAAAAACCCAACAACAATGAAAAAAGTCAAAGGTCATGGAATCTAAAGCATTCTCCTTTTAAACACTCTCCCCAGAGACATGGATAGCTTCAATAACCAATTGTCATGGTCCAAGTAGGTTCTCTGCAAGAAGGTAATTCTACATGGGACTGTGGAATATGTGCCCAGTTCTGATTGTCAATCTGCCTCACTTTTACATCCTGCATGGTTTTATATTCTCCATATCACTCTGTAGTTAGTTCAGTTATTTTTGTTGTTCAATCATTTTTCAGTTGTATCTGACTCTTCAAGACCTCATTAAGATGAACCTTCCTGACTCCAGACCAGGTTCTCTTTAGCTCCCAGTAAAGAGCATCATCTATGCCTATATCAACATCTTGTGTAAATCTAGAGTCTAAAGTCCTCCAACTGTCTCTTCCAACTCCATTGGGGTCCCTGCCAGTCTCTCTTGGGCTAACTGTGTAGAGTTATATTTAAATGATTAGGAATTGCTTCTGTTCCATTAACAGTAGAGTCATGGAATCTAGAGAGTCAAGCAGTCCTCTTTCCATCATGGTCAGATGGGTTGAGGAGAATAATTTATTGTTCTTGTTTTATATAATACATATGTGTATATGTATAAATTATATGAGATGTAGCTAAAAATAAGTTTATTTAACGATCAACTGAGACTAAATTAAAATTGCTACTTATTTGGAACAGATTACTACAAGATAAAATAATAAGCCCCATCTCTTTTCTCACCCACCTCTACCCCATGCCCCATCCCTTAATGCTAGAGGAGAAAGAAAACAAATATTTTTAAATATGTACTACGTGCCAGGTACTGTGCTAAGCATTTATAATCATTTGATCCTTCTATCAACCTTGGGAATAGATGCTATCATTATTCCCATTTTACTTTTGAGGTAATTAAAATAACTGAGGCAGACCGTAGGTAGTGATTTCCCCAGGTGACCCTAATAATAAGTATCTAAGGCTATCAGATCTTCTGGACTTTAGGGATATCCAATATGTCACCTAGCTATGAGAAGAGTATTTTGCTTATACAATTTATGGATGCTATGAAACTTAGTGGATTATTTAATAGACTAGTCCATATTTTAAAGAAAGAAAAAGGTGACAAGCTATAGAAATGAACCAAAGCTAATAAGATGAAACAAAAGGAATAAATATAAACTCCTATATTTTGTTTAAAAAATAAATTGCCAGGGGCAGCTGGGTAGCTCAGTGGATTGAGAGCCAGGCCTAGAGATGGGAGGTCCTAGGTTCAAATCCGGCCTCAGACACTTCCCAGCTGTGTGACCCTGGGCAAGTCACTTGACCCCCATTGCCCACCCTTACCACTCTTCCACCTATAAGTCAATACACAGAAGTTATGGGTTTAAAATTAAAAAAATAAAATAAAATAAATAAATTGCCCAAATACTAGATGAGGGAGATGAGGATAGATAACACTTTGTGTTTTTTTTTAAGATCAAAAGATTTTAATAGACAATAATATGATGTAAGAGTGTAATTGATGTAACAGCCAAAAAAGCTAATAAAAATTTAGGCTAATAGAGGCAAAAATTCTGGAATAAGGAAGGTGATTGCTTTTCCAATTCATACTATATCTAGAACATGTTCCATTCTGAACCCCACATATTTGAGAGGATTTTGGTAAGTCTCACCTTCATAGGAAGATAACTGGACTGGAGGTGGGGCTGGGATGGGGAGTGGTAGACAGTACTGGAAACAACAGCCAGGCTGGAAGACTGGGGGTGGAGGCTATACGATTATCTTCAAATACTTGACGGGCCTTCATATGGGAGAAGTATTGGACTTGTTCTATCTGGCCCTAAAGAGCAGAAGGAGGAAGAATGGGTAAAAGGTGAACAAAGGCATATTTTTACTCCGGATAAGGAAAAATTTCCTCATAATGTTTCAAAGAGAAATGGGCTGCCACCATAAGTAGTAGGTTTCCTATCACTGGATGTCCTAAAGCAGGGACAAGATGAACCTTCCTTATAGATTGGATTAGATGATTCCCTGATACCTTGTTCCATCTCTTAAGTGCTATGATTCTCAAATTAAACATTTAAGGTGTTTCCTTTTAGAAAAAATAAAAGAAAGGGTCCTACATAGTAGGGGTATGCAGGAAGCAGCTCCTACCTGCTCTGAGAATCAATTCTTACACTTTGGAAATCAGCAAAGACCTAAAAATCAGGATTTGATTACTTTATTGACTATCTAAACTTAAGAAAGTTATAGAGCAAATATTAATAATGTAAATTCAACTGAAAAGTGTTGTGAGTAAATTTAGAGGGTCAGCTGTTAAACATTTATCAGCATACCCCTGCAATCTTTTCAGGCAGGGATATTTTATATGAGTCTTGCCTTGTGTCTCTTACATCGATCTAGAGAATGATATTTAGAAATACTAAATTTTTAAATGAACAGAAAGACATCTGAAGTCTGACCAGCCCTCGGTGGGTATCCTGAGGCTAACCGAAGATGTTGGTTCTCTGAGAATAGCCAAGAGCATCCTAGAGGACCATGATATTCCTAATTGGAGTAATTATCAGCCCCAGGTCAAATGGTGAAGCAGGCAAAATTTATCAGGGACCCTAAAATACAGCCAATTCTGAGAGCTTAGGAGAAAAGACTAATCACTTTACAGAGATTGCAGTACTTTCATTACTCAGACACACGATGTGTGCTGTGTATGTTGGTGCATACTGTATGCACCAGAAACTGACCTGCTGAATGGTGCCATGAAGTATTTATGAGAGAATATCATTTTTGCAGAGATAAAATTGTACTGTTTTATAGGGAAAAGCAAATAGCAGCAAGAAGGTGAGAAACACCCCTTGTGCCTTGTTGACAGTTTCCACCACCACTGTCAGTGAGACCTGCCAAGCCATCTGGTTTCAAAACACTGGTTTTATAATCACCATAAAGGGTACACATGGTAAAAAATATGGACTTGTTTACTTCTGAAATATTTTATTATTTGTATTAACTATTAGTCAATATGGAATCTGCAAAGTTCCTTGTGAGAAAAAACATTTGGGTATCATAGTAAGAATAATAGTGAGTCACAGGGAAGTGGGTCTTACAAGAATTATCACTCTCGTTTTTTAGAGGAGGAAACAGATTCAGAGAAAACATGTGATCTGCCCACGGACATATGGCCAGTTTAGTGGTGGATGTAAGATTTAAACATACTCATTCTGACTCTATGCAAAGAGTCCTTTCCACTATACCAACAATTATTTATTAAACACCAACTTGAGAAATGCCATTTTTAATATGCATTGGATATGAGAGAACATAATACTACAGGACCCAGCACCATAACAAAGCTTAGCCAAGCATCTTGGACACTTCTTTTGGTTCAGTCATTTTTCAGTCATGCCTCACTCTTTTTTACCCTGTTTTTCATCAGCATTCTAGAAATTTGAGCTCCAAACTTAGGATAAATACCCAGTTGTTTGGTCATTTTTTCAGTGGAGTCTGATTTTTCATGACCCCATTTGGGGCTTTCTTGGCAGAGATACTGGAGTGGTTCACCATTTCTTTCCCAGCTCATTTTACAAATGAGGAAACTGAGGCAAACAGGGTTAAGTGACTTGTCCAGGGTCACACAGCTAGTCACACAGCTAAGCCATGAAAATAAGTCTTTCTGACTCCACATCTAGCACTCTATTTACTATCACCTAATCGTGCATTTGGATAATTAAAGGTTTTGAATTGAATAAAATCACTCTGTTGGGGAATGAATAAATGAATGAACAAAAAAGTATTTATTACACATTTGCTCTGTTCGAAATTTTGTGATAAGCAATGAGGATACAAATACAAAAGGGAAGAGGTCCTGCCCTTAAAGAACTTACATTCTAGTAAGAAAAAATATATATATATATATACACACATATATATACGTATATATATATATATACACATATGGGAATAGAGGCCCATCAACAAATGTCAGTCATTCAACAAGCATTTATTAAGCACTAACTCTATGTCAATCTTTGTATTAATTAGTAGATACCACGAGGCAAGCAAGAATGATGATCCCTGTTCTCAAGGAGCTCACATTCTAATGAGGAAGACAACTTTCAAGCTATTATGCCTATAAGATAAATTGGAGATTATCTCCAATAAAAGATATTATCATTAGGGGAGGACTGAGTCTTCCAATCAGAGAGACTCAGGAAGGGAACATCGGGAAGAACATAAATTGAGAGAGGGTACAGGAAGTTGGCCCTTTCTTTCCTGGAACCAGGGGACTTAGGAAAGAGAAGTCTGGTTCTGGTTGGCTTAGCTTGCTCTTGGAGGAGTCAGTCAGTCATGCAGCTCATGCTTTTCTCTCTCTTTCTCTGGTCCATTTTTTGCTATTTAATAAATAACTATAAAATTAACATACAATGAATAATATGAAAATGTTTTGTGTGATAATACATGTATATATCCCAGACGGAATTGCTTGCCAGTTCTGAGAGTGGGGAGAGAAGAAGGGAGGGAGACAATTTGGATTATATAACTATGGAAAACTCATGTGGAAATTTGCTATTAAAATTTTTTAAATTAAATTAATATATAGTTTCCAGAGAATTTTAGTCTTAATCCTTATGCTCCATTCTCTTCTGAGCTATCACCCATGCACTGGCTATACTCTCTTTTCCTCCCTATCTCAGGCCTTTGGTAAATCAGTTCATCTCTGAATTATTCTCCACTTTGAATCCCTTTCCCACTCATCCTATTGAGCATACCTTGCCAAATACTATCATTAAATTATTTCTACCATCTACCCTCTTGAATCCTATTTTTTGCCAACAAACTGAGTTAGAGAAAACCATGAAACCATACAGACTAAGTCCCCTACAAATATTTGTTACATGATCTCAACTGAGCCTTCACTGAAGCAAAGTAATTCTTTTATACCTCCTGAACTGATTTACTATCCCCCTCACCATAATAGCTATTCCAAAATTCTTAATCCCGCCTTAAATCTTTCGTGGTACTACCTATACCCACTCTCTCAGCCAAATTATAATTCACCTCCAAAATTTAGGCCACTCTCTAGGAGCTCCCTCTTTTTATCTCATATTACCTGGACATTTTCCCCCAATCTCTCTTTCTTCAGCCTTATCACATGAAGAGACAGCTCTTTTCTTAGCCAAGGCAATCCCCTATACATACATCCTTGATTTCATTTTATACTCTTTTCTGCTGTAGGCTGTTTCCTCTATCATTAACACTTTCTCTATTCGATGCCTTCCTATCTACTGGCTTTTCCTCTCCTGCCTAGAGAAATAGAATCATGCTTTCCCATCCTTAAGGAATCCTCATTTGTTCCTACCATCCCTATAACATATTATCTATTTTCTCTTCTCTCATTCTTTTTTCTTTCCATTTATACTGAATAGATCTTATATGTACCTAGTTATTTGCATGCAGTCTCCTTGTTAGAATATGAGTTCCTTGAGGTCAGGGATCAAGCTTTGTTTCCTTTGTATCCCCAACACTTAGCTCAGTGCCTGACACATTGTAGATACCTATAAAATGCTTGTCGAACCTTAGACTATGTTCCCCAATAAATTCAAAATGAATACACAGCCTGAACATGATAGATTACATCATAAAAAAGGGAAAAAGAAGCAGATCATATACTTTTCATAACTATTGGTAAGAGATATGAGAATATACTTCCAACCAAAGATGGCATCTCCATAGGTTTGGAACATTGAATATAACTTCAGATTTTAAAAATTGTTTATTAGTTATATTGATTTTTTTAAAGTTCCTTGTTATATGGGATGGCTCTATGGGAGGGGATATGGAGGAGGATGTTTAAATAATGTAAAAAAAAAAGATTACTGTGTTATTATGAGCAGGTTAATTTTTTTAAAACATGGAAAGACCTACATGAAATTATGAAGAGTGAAACCAAGAGAACACTATATACAGCAACAGAAATATTGTTGAAGAATAACTTGGCTGTGCCCACCTCCAGAGAAAGAATGGATAAATAGAAACAGGCAAGACATAGTTTTATGTATACATATATCTTTTTGTCAAACAATGACTTCCCTAGTGAAGGGAAAGGAGGTTAGGAAGGAGATACCCGGGGATTTTAATGTAACAAATAAACAAATAAATAAATGTAAAAAAAAAATTAAAGATAAATGCTTATTAACTGAGTCTCACACCATCCAGGATAGATAACAAAATCCTAGAATTGGTAGGGCAATTGACTGTCATTTCATTCTACTCCATCCCTGAGAATCAAATTAACAGTCCCTTTCCTGGCTTCCCCATCAGAAAGCTTCTTAAGGATGGGCACTGTAACCTCAGTACCCAGAACACTGACCAGCACATAGTTGGTGCTGCATAAATGTATTTTCATTCAGTCATTAGTAGCTATTTCATTAAGAAAACATATTTGCTTGACAAATGCAAAAGATTTTTCTTTTCCCATGTTGTGCATTTCACACTTAACATAATCCATTTATAGCTACCCGAAAATACTTTGCATCAATGCTAACTATAGACTCTCTTCCTGCACAACATTATATACAGGAAGTTCAAAATTAGCATCATAAAGCTAATCTCCACCTGTATATCCATTTCCATATTATATACAGTAGAAAACACTTTCTGAAGAGTGGGTAGCTACTCAACAAAGGGTCTCAAAGGGTCAACCAAGAAGTCAATGTTTTTCTGAGACGAGAAAGGATAGAGGAGCCAAGCTTAATTATATGGACTTAAATGCAATTGAGCAGCCATTTTATAAATTTCTATTGTTTTTGTTTAAATTGGAAATTAACATGTTCAAAACTCTCCTCAGAAATCTATTTTTACCAGCTGCAACCTGGGAAATGTTGATCATTCCAAGATTATCTTGAGAGCCATTAATATTAGATCAGCTCATAGGACATAGATCAAAGAATCTACTTGGTACTTACTCTAGGGAATCCAAAGATTATGTTATACTCAAGACTAAGAAATAAATTGTTATACCGGATCTGCCCCTAGTATATACCTAAAGATGACCTAAGCCTGCTGCTATCAGGTGACAATTGACGTTTGGCCAAAATTGGATCTATTTCCAATATAAACATTCAATTTGATTTTTTTAAACCCTTAACTTCCGTGTATTGGCTCCTAGGTGGAAAAGTGGTAAGGGTGGGCAATGGGGGTCAAGTGACTTGCCCAGGGTCACACAGCTGGGAAGTGTCTGAGGCCAGATTTGAACCTAGGACCTCCTGTCTGTAGGCCTGACTCTCAATCCACTGAGCTACCCAGCTGCCCCTCAATTTGATTTTTAAAAAATAACTGTTGCCTCCATATGATTCCTTGAGAAATTGTGTTTTTATTTCATCTTTTCAGAGGAAGGAGTAGAAAGAGTGCAGAATTTGGAACCAGAGGACCAAGGTTTAAATCCTACCTTTACTAATTTTAGCTATGTGTTAAAACTGAGTCTTACTTTCCTCATATTGTAAAATGAGGCAGTTAGACTAGATAATCTTGAAAATTCTTTCAAGTTCTAGATTCTAAGACCCTATGAGTTTATATCTAAAATTTAACTAATTTGATCATTTCAAAATATGAAAAAGTATTCTTATCATGGCAGTTATTAAGAGAAAAATCTACAAACGATAGTGATACAGTAGAAATATCAAAAGTGACAGTTTAAATTTAGTTCAAAGAGATTAGTAAATTCTGTTTAAAACCACCAATATAAGGAGGTCTTTGACACACACAAGAAAAGCATGACCAAAATAGAAGAGTTATTTGTGTGTGTGTGTGTGTGTGTGTGTGTGTGGCAACAAAAGGACTAGAAACAAAGTGAATACCCATTAATTAAGGAATGGCTATACAAATTGAGGTACATGAATTTAATAGAATATTATTGTGATATAAGAAACAACTATCACATTGAATATAGAGAAACATGGTGAGACACATAAACTGATGAAAGAGTGAAGTAAGAAGGGCTAGGAAAACTATATATAATTACTACAACAATGTAAATGGAAAAAAGAAAGAAAAAACCCCACCACATAATAACTGAAATCTAATGTTACAAGACTATAAAAAACAAACAAGCTTGACCCAAAAAAAAAAAACTTTTGCAAGATACCTTTGATGTCCATCAACTGGGGAATGGCTGAATGAGTACATGATTATAATGGAATACTACTGTGCTATAAAAAATGATGTGAAGAACGGTTTAAGAAAAACCTGGAAAAACCTACTTGAACTGATGTAAAGTGATCAAGTGAGCAGAACCAGGAGAACATTATACATCGTTACAGCAATATTCTATAATGAGCATTTATGAATGACTTAGCTATTTTTAACAATACAGTGATCCAAGAAAATCCTCAAAGACTCATGATCCAAAATTTCATCTACCTCCAAAAAAAGAACGGATGGAGTCTGAATGTAAATTGACATATACCACATTTCACTTTATTTCTTCACTTTTGTTTGTTTGAGTTCTCTTTCACAAAATGATTAATATGGAAAGATGTTTTTACTATAACACATGTACAATCTATATCAGACTGATTGCCACTTCAGAAAGTAGGGAGGCAAGGAAAGAAGGAAGGAAAGAAGAATGAGAATGGCTCAAACTTAAAAAAGAAAAGGTTAAAATAGTTTTTTCTTGTATTTTAGGAAAAAAAACAAAATATTAATAAAAACAAAGAAACAAAAAAGATATCTTCCCTAACCAAGAAGTCTGTATGTATAAAGTATTGCATATAATAATAGGTTAGTTTTTCCCCTTAATCTGTTGATTCATTTTGCTTAATTTTTTTTTCTTTTTTCTGTTTCCTCACCTATAAAAATGAGGAAGTTGAGATAGATGGCTTCTAAGGCCCCTTCTAATATTAAATCTATGAACTAATGATCCTAGGAAGTAATCCAGGGGTAAGAGGTCCTGGACTCAAAGAAAAGTAACGGGAGGTAGGAAAAGGAAAAGATCACAGAAATTAGAAAGGGACATCCTCAAGGAAACACCCTGGGAAAATTTTTCTCTAGCAAAGCATATTGTCAAAATTATCCAAGACTCTGTTTCAAGTATAGCTAGGCAGACAACTTTATTCAATAAACCATCAAGTGAGATATAAAACAGGGAGACAGAGGCTCTCCTAAGGTGTCTCTCAATGTCATGGGGGGCCATCCTATACATAGTCCAAATGAAAGAAGGATTCCCTATTGATGAATTCTATCTATACTTCATATCATGACAATAAGAGAATCAGAGAGGTCATGAGATCATAGCTGTAGAGATGGAATTATATCTTTATAGTATTTCACAAGTTTCAAAGCATTTTCACATACATTATATCATTTAAGCAGCACACACAAAAAATCTCTGTGAAGTAGATAACTTATTTCAGGTTTTTTGGGTTATTTGGTGGGGAGTGGAGAAAAGTCAGGGAGAAGAGAGAGTCCAGACCTGTGATTTCACCAGTGTGAGGAACTCCCAGTATGGAAGTTCTGGACTACTATAATAACCAGCTTGTTGGTCTCTGCTGCCTCAAGTCTTTCCTCACTCCTATCCATCCTCCATTCAGTTGCCAAAGGCGCTCTTACTTTTAAAGGAGAGGTCTGACCGTGTCACCTCCCTACTCAATAAACTACAATGGTTTTCTATTATCTCTGGGATGAAATGTGAAATCTTTTGTTTGGCTTTTAAAACCTTTCACAACCTGGCCCCCTCCTATCTTTCCAGTCTTCTTACACTTTATCTTCCTCCTCCGCCCACTACTACATACTCTATGATCCAGGCACATGGCCTCCATGGTGTTCCTCATACAAGGCGTCCATCCATCCCTTGACTCTGAATCTTTTCCCTGTCTGTGCCCTATCCCTCAATTTCTCTTCTTTCTCACATCCACCTCCTGGCTTTCCTGGCTTCCTTCCATACTCCACTCAGACCTGTTCTTCTGAAAGAGACTTTGTCCAGACTCTCTCCTCTCAATTTCTCTTCCTCTCTCTCCTTCCCCATCCTGTGCTACTGCTCTCTCTGAGATTACACCCATTTACACTGACTATATCTTGCACCAATATAGATAGTCTCTCCACAAGAATGTGAACTACTTAAGGGCAGGGATGTTGAGTGATATTGTCTCTCTTTTCATACCTAGTACTTAGGACTCAGTGCCTAGCAAATGGTAAATGCCTAATAAAATGCTTGAGTTTGTTGGAAATTCCCTTCATGGATACAGAACTGTGCATCTTTGGCAAAATTCTTAAAGTGGCTCCTGAAAACACTTCAATGGTCACACAGCTAGAATAACTCAGAGGCTGATGGATTTAGGTCTTTCTGGTTCTCTATCCCTTACATCTTGCTGCCTCTCAGGGATGATATAATTATCCTGAATTTTGAGATGAAGAAACAGACAGGGAGGCAGAATGGTATAGTAGCACAACATTCAAAGTCAAAGAAAATGGGTTCATATTTTGCTTCTGTTGCTTACTACCTGTGGAACCTTTGGCAATTCATTCAAGTTCTCTATGTTTCAGTTTTATTATCTGTAAAATGAGAGGGTTGGTCTAGCTGTCCTCCAAGATTCCTTCCAACTCTAAATCCTAGGAGAGGTTAAGCATCTTTTTCAAGTTAGCACAAGACAGAGCCAATTGTAAAAGTAGGGTATTCTGCCTCACAGAATCACAGAATTCCATAGGTAAAGGAGTTAAATTATAGACTAAGTAAGGAGATATTAATCCTGTTTCATGGTACTCCCTAGACTAACCCCTCCAAACAGTTCTAGACTTTATGTGTTATAATCTAACTTTCTTTTTCTTAAGAGACTCAACCACAAGCTTTCATGTAAAAGGTATATAACTGAGTATGTTATGATTTCATCTTTTAAAAGCTATGTTTGCAAATGCTTTACATACCTCCTCTATCAGAATTTACTTATTTCAGGTAATCCATATTTGTCAATAGAGCACTAACGTCTTAAAAATAAGGCAATTATACCTCAGTGACAGAGCTAAATATTATGTCACTATATGAGGCAAAATGCATTGTTAGTCATTTCTTCAAATATGATTTGCTTCATAAAAGCTACATTTCCAGGCATTGGAACTCAGCAGGGATTCTTTGTCAACAATCTTCCATTTCTAGCTAAATTAAGTAATCATATGGCTCCGACATTTAGAAGGAGAGAATGCAGAAGGCTCTGTGCCTACAGCATGTATAGAATTATACAGATAGCTTTAAATGAAGGTACTTATCTTTGAGGGGGAACCATTCCTATCCTATGCAATAGCAGAAGTCATCTCCTTATGAAAAAAATAAACACAGTATGAAAAAGACTATCACATTAACAGCACTGTAGTAAAAGAAGTTTCTTAAGCTTCCCCAAAGGGAAGATGCTGGCATATTTCTTGTCACAACACCGCATGAAGAGAATATTCTTGTTTTCCTTAGAGATATAGTCAGGAGCTGACATTCTAGGCTCTAGTCAATATGTCAGAAGTGACCCCATCCCCTTTTCTAATGACTTTTCTGTTCAGATTGCCCCATCACAGTTTGGGTGATATTTACACAAGCTACTGGAGTCAGCTATTTTAAGATCAGACCGTTAAGCAACTTTATAAATAGCTTTCTGAAAAATCACAGGGCTTGTAGAAATTCCATCAAATAGGTTCCAACATTTATCACCATCATCTCTCTCTCTGCCTACTAGTCATCACAAAGTCTTAATGCTACCCATACTCAGGTTAAGAGTGAAAAGTAATTGCCTTCAGGAAGCTATCTGTCCCAATGCAGTTTGATGATTTAAAGGAGGTGTCATGAAAGAATCAGACAGGCTAATAGTACATAAAGCAATAGACCTTTATTATGGTCCATCCTAACTCATATAATGGTAGATCATAGTTAAAAAATGAGGCATCTAGGAGCAAGGACATGATGGTGTAAGGGTCAAAGAAGAAAAGTTCTGGGAAAGGTTACATCCAGGTCTCAACTGCTAAAGGGATGGCTTCCTATACACTGATCTTGAGTTATCTAGATGGCTCAGTGGAAAGAATAGTGGGCCTAGAGTCAGGAGGGACCTGAGTTCAAATATCACACTACAATCTGTGTGACCTTGGGTGGTTCACAACCTCTATATGCACTGATCTACTGAAGAAAGGAAGAGAAGACCATTCCAGTTATTTTTTTCCAAGGAAACTCCATTGACAGTATTGACATGCTATGGTCCATGGGGTCACAAAGAATTGAATATGACTGAATAACTGAACCAAAACATGGGCTGGTCAAAATTGCCAAAGCAGAAAATTCTCAAGTCATTTATATAATTATTTCAGGTTGTGGCAAGAAGAAATGGAGAGGGGCGTGAATGGCCAATAATGGTCATTTAAGAGGTTATCCTCAGACTTGGCACATCATCCTAACCAACTTCATTACTATTTACTGGGAGAAGTTCTCAATCTAGATTCCTAAAACCCAGAGAAAATCTTACCCACAAGCTGAATCAGCTGACTAAAGGCCAAATAACTTAAGGAATCAAGATGTAAAGAAAATGATTTATTAGTTTGCTAAGGAAGATTTCTTATGACAGCAGGTTTAACTTCTTTGGGTACATATTTGATTTGTATAACTTTTAAGGACTGCTTAGAGTAACATTATTTATTTATTTTAAATAGTCATTTAAAAAATATTTTTCTGAGTTCCAAATCTCTCCTTCACTCTTGCCCCTCTTTCACCCCTTGAGAAAGCAAGCAGTATGATATCAATTATACATATGAAATCTTGCAAAAAAAATGTTCATATTAGCCACTAGGGAAAAAACCAAAACACAATCAAAAGCAGAAATCATAAAGTTAAAAGAGTATAAATTCAATCTACATTTTGAGTTCATCAATTCTCTTTCTAGTGGGGGATAGCATTTTTCCTTATAGTTTCTTTGGAATTGTCTTGTATCATTGCTTTTGATCAGAGTAGCTAAACCATCCATAGTTTATCATTGTTACAATATTGCAGTTACTTTGCATCAGTTCATATGTCTTTCCAGGTTTTTCTGAAACCATCTTGTTACTCATTTCTTATAGCACAATAGTATTTCATCACAAGCATATACCACAACTTGTTCAGCCATACCCCAAATGATGAGCATATCCTCCATTTCCAATTCTTTACCACCTCAAAAAGAACCACAATCAATATTTTTGTACATAAAGATACTTTTCCTTTTTCCCCCTTTGTGATACAGATCCCATTTGCATTCAGAATTATGATTACCTCCTGTGTTTTCCCCATCATTTTGATTTCCTCTTTAAGTCCTGCCCAGCCTCTTACCTTTACCCTGTGTGTGTCTGTCTTCCTCATGTGTGTTTCATGTAGACAACATATGATAGGATTTTGGTTTCTAACTCTGCTATTTGCTTCCATTTTATGGGTGAGTTTATTCCATTCACATTCAGAGTTATGATTACCACCTGTGTATTCCTCATCATTTTTATTTCCTTTTCTAGTCCTGCCTTTTATTCTTTCACTATTGCCTTCTACACCAGCGTTTTGCTTTTAATCCATCCTTCTAATGCCCACCCTTATTTTACTTCCCTTTCCATCCCCTCCCTTCTTATTCCCCTCTTATTTTTCTCTAGGGTCTATTATATTCCCTTCCTCTCTCTTTCCTCCCTTTTGGTACTCCCTGCCCCACTCTCCCCCTTGGTTTTTCCCTCTCAACTTCCATGTAGGGTAAGATAGAATTCAATACCCCAATGGATCTAGATCCTCTTCCCTCTCAGAATTTATTCCACTGAGAGTAAGGTTTAAGTATTACCTATTAGCACTCTCTTCCTCTTCTTGTAATAGTATTATTCCCCTCCCCCTCCCATGTGCCTCTTTATGTGGTATAATTTATCCTATTTTTCTTCTTCCTTCAAGTTTCTCTTGGTGCCATCTTCTATCCCCTCCACCTTTTTTACATATCGCCTTAAACCACTTAGTACTCCAAATTCTATGTATGAATAATTCTTCTATCTAGTATGATAGTGAAAACAATTTTTGAGAGTTAAAATATCATTTTTCCATATAGGAATATAAATAATTTGACCTTACTGAAGTCCTTAAATTTTTTTTTCCCTCTTTCTTGTTTACCTTTTCATGTTCCTCTTGAATTTTTCATTTGGACATCAAATTTTCCATTTAGTTCCAGTCTTTTCTTTAGGAATATTTGAAACTCTACTATTATGTTAAATGCCCATACTTTCCCCTAAAAATATTTAATCAGTTTTTATGGGTAGGTGATTCTTAGTTGTAGACTCAATTCTCTTACCTTTCTGAATATCATATTCCAAGCCTTGTGGTCCTTTAGTGTGGTGGCTGCTAGATCCTAACTGGGGCTCCTTGATATCTGACTTGTCTCTTTCTGGCTTCTTTTTTTCCCTCTTTCTGGCTTCTTGCAATATTTTCTCCTTGGCTTGGAAGCTTTTGAATTTGGCAATTACATTTCTGGGGTTGACTTTTGAGGATTTAATGTAGAGAGTGATGTATGGACTCTTTCAATGTCTATTTTGGCCTCTTATTCAAGAATATCAGCGCAGTTTTCTTGAATAATTCCTTTTAATATGATGTCAAGACTTCTTTTTTTTCTATATTTTCAGGTAGACCAATGATTCTCAAATTGTCTCCCTTGGACCTGTTTACCTGGTCAGTTGTCTTTTCAATGAGATATTTTATGTTTCCTTCTATTTTTTCATTCTTTTGAGGTTGCTTTATTGATTCTTGCTGTCTTGTGAGATCATTAGTTTCTACTTGCCCACTTCTAATCTTTAAAGACTGATTTTCAGCTATAATCTTTTAATTTTCCTTTTTTGGTTTGGTTTAGCCTGCTTTTCATGGCTTCCAACAGGTCAGTTCTAGTCTCCAATTTGCTTATTTCTTCATGTGATTTCTGTGCTTCTTTTTCTAAGTGGGACAGTCTGTCTTTTAAACTTATTTTCTTTTTAGAATTACTTGCATTTCTATTGCTCACTTATCTTCCCACTTTTGTTCTATCTTTCTTACTTGATTCTTGAACTCCATTTTGAGTTCCTTAAGAGCTTGTGACCAATTTCCATGTTTTTGGAAAGTTTGGATGTGTTTGCTTTTTTATCACCCTTTGTTGTCACCTCTATATTCTGCTCCTTTTCTCTATAGAAATTATCCAGAGTCAAAGGTTTTAAATTCTTTTGGTACTTGTGGATTGCAGTTATTTCATGTTGGTAACAATTGCTGTACTCTTTTTTTCTCTGTGTATTGTCTTGGCTTCTCAGCCAGAAGTCTGAGTGAGGCAGACAGGCAGTTCTTGATGTAGTGGACTTTAAAGAGTCTTGCCCTGATTCTATTTTTCCAGTCTCCCTTGTGACTGCTGTGGCCCACCTGGTCTGCCCTGTCTCCCTTCCTACACTCTGTGCTCTGAGCTCCCCAGTCACAGGTCCCAAGTCTCACTGTCAAGGTCCTGTGCTGCCCTCATGGGTAAGACTGTGGTGTCCTCAACCAGCCCGGGAGAATTTTAGAGATTGTCCCAGCCCTTGCTCTGACTCTGGCTTGGTAGGTAGTGTGGGGGAAGGATGATCAGCTTGAGTTTTGGTAGGTATAATTTTACTCCTTATAGTGTGGAAATGCTCAAACCCTACTTACCTTCAAGGCTGTGCCCATTGGAAGACCCCCTTCTCTCATCTGATTTTGATTTTTGTCCTTTTGAAATGCTTTTTTGTGATAGGTATTAGGGAGAGTCGTGAAGTTCCTTCTACTCTATGGCCATCTGAGCCTAGAAGTCTGAAACCTGTATTCTAAGGGCTGTCACTTTATTATAGTTTCAGTTTTCCAGATAACATTACATTAAAACACCTAGATTGTTAAGTTCCTGACACTACTTGATCAGCTGGCTTAATAGCACATCAAAAACATGCAGATTTCTTTTCACGACACTATTTGTTCTGTTTTGAATTCTTAACATTTTTTGATTTCTGTGTTCAGTGTTTGCTGAGTTTGGACAGAAGATTTTTAAGACCTATATGAACAAATGATAGTAGAACACTATAATCTGTATATAATAGAATAGAGTTCTTGCAAGAACCAATTAAGAGGGAAAATTTAAACCCTATAACTTTCCTGTTTTTGTTGTTCAGTTGTTTCTGTCATATCCAACTCTTCATTACTCTTTTTAGGAGTTTTCTTGGCAAAGATAGTGGAGTGGTTTGCCATTTCCTTCTCCAGATCATTTTATAAGCAGGGAAACTGAGGCAAATGGGGTTGAGTAAAACTGCCCAGGGTCACACAGTTAGTGTCTGAGATAAAATTTGATTCAAGAAGATGTGTCTTCCTGACTCCAGGTCCAACACTATCCACTGCATCTGCTAGCTACTGTTCCTTTAAAGCAAATATTGAGTAGTAAGGCTAAAAGACACCTTTGTTTCACCACTAGACCAACAGAAATAATTTCTACCAGGGAATCAAAGGTATCACTGCTAGAATAGAACCTATCAATTATAATAACAGTTCATTTTTGCCAAAGATACTTTCTGCTGTCTGAAGCTCAAGAAATTCTATAGGGGGGCAGCTAGGTGGCTCAGTGGCTAGAGAGCTGGTCATGGAGACAGAAGCTCCTCAGACTTCCTAGCTGTGTGACTCTGGTCAAGTCACTTAATCTCAATTGTCTAGCCTTTTCCATTCCTCTGACTTGTAACCAGTATTTAGGTATTGGTTCTAAGAAAGAAGTTAAGTGGTTTTTTTTTAAAAGATATTCTGTAGGAACTCATACTTTTTTGCTAAATAATAAGTAGTGGCTATACCCATGTATTGGGATGGGTTAGGGACTAGACCTGTGATTTTATTGATATAGCCTCTACCTACACAAACTCACTCATTTTTTGAAACTCAAGGGGCAGGTAGGCAGTGTAGTGAATAGAGCATCAGACCTAAAGTCAGGAAGACTTATCTTCCTGAGCTCAAATCTGACCTCAGACACTTAGTAGTTATGTGACTCTGAGTAAGTCACTTAACCCTGTTTTCTTCAGTTTCCAAATCTATAAAATGAGCTGAAGCAGGAAATGGCAAGCCACTCCATTATCTTTCCCAAGAAAACTCCAAATGAGGTCTCAAAGAGTTGAACACAACTAAAAGTGGATTAAATTCCTTAATGATAGATGCCATGGGTTACTTACCTCTGCATCCCCAGTATTTAGCACATAGGTGGTACCCATTAAATAGATGCTAAATGAATGAATGAATGAATAATATATAAATAATGGTCTTTCCTACAAAATTCTGCATGATTCCTCATTTTTTACTGACTTTATATTCTTTTGGCAAAATAGCATTTTAAAAGTATTATACTTAAATATAGTTGTCTGTTTATAATTGCCTAACAGTTATCTGAGGTGCTTTGTGATGAATTAATGTTTAAGATATCTGTGTCAATGGTTTCTTGATAGAGTGGCCTAAAGCTCCTACTATCTAAATTCTTGGTGATATAGGAGTATAATTGAGTTTAATTGAATGGAAAGTATTCTCTTCCCCAAATTGTATTCCAGCTAATAAATTCTGTGGGGGAGATAGGGAAGGGGTGTCAGAGATGCCAAGTATTAGAATTAATGGATAGTGATAACTTTCAGTACTATTAACAACTGTCAAAACTATTAATGAGAGGTTCAAGTGAAAAAAAAAACTATGTGATAGTCCAAGATATTGTTACTCCTGCTGGTTAAGAAGGTAATCATTTTGATAAACATATCTTGCCTGGTCCTATGAAAGCAGCACGGAGCAGTAGGAGGAGCACTAAATTTTCAATCACAGGACTTGGGTTCAAAATTTGGCACTGCTACTTACACTTTGTGTGACCTTGGTCAAATAATTTGCATTCTCTGGTCCTCAGTTTCCTCATTAGTAAAATGAAAAGACTGGATTAGATGATCTTTAAGGATTCCTCCAATTTTAATCTATGGTTGTATTAGACAGTGGTACAAGAGTGCTCACTTCTTTAATATGGTATCAAGGAAACAAAGATAAACTAACGCCATTCTAAGACAAGATCTGAATTAGCCTCATCTGAAGTCAGGTTGTCAAACCCTACCCCAATCTAACTTCTATCTGTGGATACTCAAAGACTACAGATCAAAAGAGACATTGATTGACATATGATAAAGAAATATTTTTTTAAAAAAAGAAAGAAATATTCTCAGCATTCCAGAGGAAGACCTGGGTCACATTATAAGCATTCCACTTGTGGAACCCAACAATTCCTCATATTTTTTTTAGTTACATCAGATAATCACTAGTCATGTCAGATCACCAGCATCAAACTAAGATTGTTGCTGGGTTTTATACCATTGACTTTCTGGAAGAACAAGATAATTGTTGGGTATCCATGGCTCTATTTATGAGATGTCACCTACCCAGGCAACTTTAACTCAGTACAATTGATGAAGGAGCCTCAATGCTGACCACCTATTTTTGGATTTGTCTTGAGATACAGCATCTAGTAAAGAAGTGTAATGCATTATAAGATAATGTAATAATATATAATGTAATACTTTACAGTATTTTTAAATTTCATCAAGGAGTCAGAACTTGTCCTATTACCTAGAAGAAATCTGTGTTTCCAATAGGGAAAAGTTCAAAATTCTTGAAATAATTTTCCTCCATGAGTCATTTTGTCTATTATAGGCTTTCTTAGTGTCTCTATTAGTTGTAGGTTTGGAAAAGCATACTTACTTTTTTGCTAATTGTATTTAACTCATCACATATTGTTTGAATAATTTTCATCTTTTGCCAAAATTCATTGGGAACTTTAGAAATAAATATATTTAATTCAACAAACATTGATTAAGCACCTGTTATTATGTCCCTAGGTTCTAGGTTCTAGTTTCTAGGTTCTAGGGACATAAATCTAAAAAGTAAGACAACCTCTGCCCTCAAGAAGCTTACCATCTATTAGAAGAGATAGAACATGTTCACGGATCAGTAAATACAAAGTCATTTGTAAGATAGGTGGTTCTGAAAGAAGTGTCACTTGAGCTGAATTTGGAAGAGAGCTAAGTAGGTTACACCATTCCAGGAATGGAGAGCAGCGTGTGCTGAGGAAATAAAGGTGCAGATGGAATGTCATCTGTAAGCAATGTCAAGGACAGTTTGACTAGAAAATAGATGGAGGAAGGAAGGAAGGAAGGAAGGAAGGAAGGAAGGAAGGAAGGAAGGAAGGAAGGAAGGAAGGAAAGAAGAGAGGGAAGGAAGGAAGGAAGGAAAGAAGAGAGGGAAGGAAGGAAGGAAGGAA
>NC_058132.1:248943333-248984443 GCF_016433145.1 Gracilinanus agilis
CCAATTGCCTAGTCCTACTATTCTTCTGCCTTGATTCTAAGACAGAAGGGTTTAAAAAAACAAACCTATAAGTAAATAAGTGACTAATGTATAACCTGGTATCATATCTCATGATGACCTTCCTGTACTTGGCTAGCTATTTTCTTCTTCAGACAATAGCTATATCATCTACTACTGACCCCATACAAATAGCCTTTTAACTTTGTGTTCCACTGGCATAGCTATCAAGAAACCTGGGTCACCTCCACAGAAGATTATATGGACTACTTAGCTATCAACTGAGTTGGGAAAAGAAGGAAAGAGAGAAAGAAGAAAGGAAGGAAGGAAGGAAGGAAGGAAGGAAGGAAGGAAGGAAGGAAGGAAGGAAGGAAGGAAGGAAGGAAAAGAAGAAGGGAGGGTTTATTAAGTGTCTACTATGTGCCAGGTGCTGTCCTAAATACTAAACAAATATTTTCTCATTTCATCCTCACAACAATTGGAAGGTAGGAATTATTATTATCACCATTTTACAGTTAAGGAAGATGAGGCAGGCAAAAGTTAAGTGACTTGGTCAGGGTCACAAAGGTAGTAAGTGTCTGAAGTCAAACTTTGGCCTTAGATCTCTCTAACTCTCGTTCCAGAGACCCATTAGATTGTAAGTTCCTGACTTTTGCCTTTTTGTATCCTGAGTACTTAGCGTCATGCCAGTACTTAGCATCATGCCTACAAACAGTAGGGGCTAGATAACTATTTATTAATGCATTAATTTTTTATTGTTCTACTGTACCATTTAGCTGACTCTACAATGCATTTAGGCATATACTGTGTAATTAGACTGGAAATATAGGCCAATCAGTAAAGGGCCTTACATACTAAAGAGATAAATTTTTATTTTACCTAAGAAGCGCTAGGGAGCCACTGAAGCCTCTTGAACAGAAATCATAGAATATCAATTGGGCTGCTGTGTGGAATATGGATTATAAAGGAGGGAAAGTCTAAAATACTGATAAATTCTTTGTGTTTATATGCATGTGCTTTTTGTTAAATAAATCTCACTTAAGTAAGACTTAGGCTCTTTGGGGCCAGAGATTATAAATCCACTGTATTGATTCCTTGAGTACTTTTTTCTGACTCAGTGCTAGAATTTACAACAGTACAACTTGACCAAAAATTTTGCTTTAAAAGTGTCTTAAATTTTTTTTTGATTGGGGGATGGCTGAACAAATTGTGGTAGATGATGGTGATGGAATACTATTGTGCAATAAAGAAAGATAAACTGCTTGATTTCCATACAAATTGGAAAGTCTTCCACAAACTGATGTGGAGCAAAATAAGCAGAACCACGAGAACATTATACACAGAGACTGAAACACTGTGGGACAATCAAATATAATTGACTTTGCTACTGATAGCAATGCAATGATCCAAGACAATCCTGAAGGGCTTACAAGAAAGAATGCTATCTGCATTGAGAGTGTAGTAATAAGTTAGAAATAGTCTGATTTCTAGGGTGAGTTGAAGAAAGGAAATTTTGAGAGAAATCCTGGGGAAAGGAATCTGGGTTGAAAGGAATTGTGGGTCTACAACTGGAAATAACTGAACTTCACTTCCTTCTTGGATTTTGACCAAGCTAGAGGGAGGTTTTGTCTCTTCCTACAATTCCCATCAAACTAAAGGAAGAGTTTTGTTCTAAGAGATTCTCCCTGGAAAGTCAGGATTTTTATGGAGAAAATCTTTGACATCCAGGTAGAGGGTTTGCTTGGAAGAAACTAATTTCCCTGAGACCAGTCTTCATCTTGTAGTGATCCATCTAGCAGAATTCCTATTGGCAAAGGTAATTCAAAGCTTTCCACCTATAACTTTGAGTTACTTAGTCCAGCAGTCAAACCCAGAGGTTTTCCCCTTTCTTTCCCTATTAATTATGGTGTTAAGTTAGATTAAGTTAGATAGCATTGGGGGTTTTCTTAGATAGCATAGGGAGGATTAAGCAGGGCCTATAGAAAAAAACAAAGGCTCTCTTTTCCAAAGAGACTTAGACAGTTGGGAAGAGTTAGTTTGGATAGATTTAGGGTCATACCTACCAGTTCCTTTTAATCCTTTTTAAAAATAAATTTCATTTTTCATAAACCAAGGGTGTGCACTTCACTGGCCCTGGGGAATTCTTAGGTAGGTTGTAACACCTAACATTCCTCTAGTACTCTTTCATAATCCAGTTTCTCAAGGTAATCTTTGTGCTGATGTTACTTCTTGTTATGCTGCACAAAATGCCCCAACCTACATAATGAATTTCTCAGTCATAGACTCCGAATATCTTAAAAGAGCATATTTAGACTCAAATTCAAACATGGCAAAATAATTTTGGAGCTAAAAAGAGAATGGCATATAGGTATCATCAACTAGAAAGCCAATACTCCCAAAGGCATTTTTCAATCATATTTCAATCAATTTGTTTCATAACAAAGGCCATTTTGGGACACAGGTTTTGGTTGATACTATAAAGAAAGTGTGGATAGCCCCAGAAATTATTACCGTGGCTAACAAGATCTGTTCCAGCTGTTCTATTTGTCAGAAATTCAATCAGGGTGTATCTAAGAAAAGAGGTCTAGGTTGGAGATCATTAGCTTATACTCCTTTTGAAAATCTGCAAATAGATTATATTACTATACCAAAAGCAAGAAAATGTAAGTATTGCTTCGTGTTGGTAGATAAGTTAACTAGATGGCCAGAAGCATTTCCATCTGCTAGGGACACTTCAGCATTTGTTTTTAAGATCTTGCTGAGAGAGATTGTTCCAAGATTTGGAGTAGCAGTCAAAATTGATTTGGATAAAAGGGCCCATTTCACAGATAGCATTTTAAAACCAGTGTATGAGAACTTGGGTATCTTAACAAAGTTTCATGTTCCATACCATCTGCAAAGTTCAGGTCAAGTAGAAAGACTGAATAGAGAAATTAAGACCATGACAGGGAAACTTTGTAGTAAGACTCATCTGAACTGGCCTGATATCTTACACCTAGTATTATTCTATGTTCGAAAAAGACCAAAGATTCATGTATCTCCATTTGAAATGTTTTATGGTTATCTACCTTTGTGAGCAAAGAGTTGTACAAATGCCTATGCACTGATATTAGGGGATGACATCCAGATAGCATCTTATATAAGTTCCTTTCAAGAGAGATTAAGAGAATTGCAAGATCTGGGACATTTAATTCAGAGTGGTCCTCTGAATTATTCATTATATAATATTAAGCCAGATGACTCAGTTTATATAAAGAATTTAAATAAAACCTCAGCAATACAACAATCATGGGTTGGTCCATTCACTGTAATTTTAATTTCACCTTCCTCAATAAAAGTGTTAGTAAAAGAGTCATGGTTTCATTGCTCACATGTTAAAAAGATTCCTAGAATAGTAGAAGGAGAAGAAGTACACAGAGATCCAGAAGAAGAAGAAGATGGAGTGGTAGCTGAGAGATTATCATCAAGCAATATGTCTGCAGTCAGAAAGATCAGGGAAGAGGACAATGGATCATATGGAGAGGACAACAGATCAGAAGGAGAGGACTGAAGAAAGAAGATTTCATGGAAGGATCACAAAGGAAGCATAGCAGACTGGACATTGAAAGAATAATAGACTATTTTCTATAAGGATCTACTACAAAAGAAGATAATGGACTGATTTGTATTTGATTTGTAAGGTTCTGAATCATATTGCACACAACATGATTTCACTGTAGTTACATGCATCAGTACATATTATAGCACCAAAGCAGACAAAATGAAGTTCAATCATTTCCATTTGTAGACCCACAATTTCTTTCTACCCAGAATCCTTTCCCCTGAGCTTCTCTCAAAATTCCCTTCCTGGGAACTTCTGGGTTAAGATGGCTGCAGAGTAGAAGCAGGGTACTGAACTCTCCTAACCCACCTACACATGATACCTCAAAAGGACACGAAAACCAAATCCAGATGAACGAAGGGACCCTACAATAGGGCATAGCATTGCAGATACGTAGGATCTGGGCATTTCCGTGCTATCAGGGGGTGAAATAGCTCTCACTAAAATGCAAGCTGATCACCCCCTCCCCCCACACCACCTACAGTGTAAAAGCCAGTGCAATAGAGTTAGAGCAAGCTTGGGGCATTCATTAAGTTCTTGGCAGCTACCTGGGACCACCAGAGGCTGGCTCCTGAGAGCAGCAAGACTTAAGACCCCCAAGAGACTAAAGAGTGCAAACTTTGAACACGGACCTTGAGTGTAAATGTTGGGTATGGACCTAGAGCAGAGGGGTACTGGACTGTGGAAGCAGCACACTAAGATTCTTAAAGGAGCCTCAGGCAAAGGAGCAAGCAAGGGGACCACCAGGAGGCTTGATCCTGAGAACAGCTAGACTTGAGACCCCAAGAGCCTAAAGAGCACAGACCTTGGGTGTGACGATAAAGCTGACAGGGGCAGCACTGTGCTGTGACTCAGGCAAAAACTGCTCCACAGCTCTATAGACAGAGAGCCTTCCTGCCTCACCCAGACTTCTGACTGAGAAAGAAAGCAGCATAATAATAATGGCAAGCAATGCCCAAGAACTACCCAAGAGAAAGAATAAGAAGAAAGCATTAACATTCAATAACTTCTACACAGAAAGAATTCAGACAGCAGAGTAGACAGTAGAGGAGGACAAACAATTACTTGTTTGTACATACATTACATACAAACCTTCCCCAAAAAATGAAAATTGGTCACAAGCTCTTGAAGAGTTCAAATCTAAGATCATGAGAAAGATGGAAGAGATTTGGCAAGAACAGTGGGAAATAGCTCAAAAGGAAATGAACAGTTTAAAAGACAGAAATTTCCAATTGGAGAAAGATGTCCCAAAATCAAAAGAATTGATAAGCAAATTGGAGACCAAAATTAAACACCTTGAAAACAGGATAGACCAAACTGAAAAGGAAAATCAAAAAATTATAGCAGAAAACCACTCTCTAAAGACCAGAACTGGGCAAGTAGAAACCAATGATCTCACAAGCAGCAAGAACTAATAAAGCAAAGTCAAAAGAATGACGAAATAGAAGGAAACATGGAATATCTCAATGACAGGATGACAGATCAAGAAAACAGGTCTAGAAGAGACAATTTGAGAATCATTGGTCTTCCTGAAAAATCAGAAATTAATAGAAATTTGGACACCATACTACAAGAAATTATCCAAGAAAACTACCCTGATGTTCTTCAACAAGAGGGCAAAATAGACATTGAAAGGATCCATAGATCGACCCTAACCCCTCAAAAGTCAACCCCCAGGAATATAATCCCAAATTCAAGAGTTTTCCAAATTAAGGAAAAAATATTACAAGAAGCCAGAAAGAGACAATTCAGATACCAAGAAGCACCAATCAGGATTACACAGGATCTAGCAGCCTCCACACTAAAAGACTGCAAGGCTTTGAATATGATATTCAAAAAGGCAAGAGAATTCTCATCTTTGATTCTCATCAAAACTGACTATATACTTCCAGGGGAAAGTATGGGAATTCAACAAGATAGAAGATTTCCAATTATTTGTAAAGAAGAGACCAGAATTAAATGGAAAGTTTGATATCCAGTCACAAAAATCAAGAGAAACATGCAAAAGTAAATAAGAAATTGAGGGGAAAGAAAGAAACCCCTTATTTTAAAATTTGCTTCTTTAAGGGTTTCAATAAGATCAAATTATTTGTATCCTATATGGAGAAATGTTAAGTGTAATTTTCAAAAATTGTATTCACTATTATTAGAAAAATTATTCATAGGGAGAGGTTGGAGTACTAAATGGTCTAAGATGATATGGGGGGAAAGGGGGGGAGGAATAGTAGATGGCACCAAGAGAAACTTGAATGAATAAGAAAAATAGGATAATCTATACCACACAAAGAGGGCATGGGAATGGGAGGGGAGGAATATTATTATAAGAAGGAGAGGAAGGAGCGTTAATAGATAATAATAATAAGTAATAGTACTTTAACCTTACTCTCAGAGGAATTAATCCTGAGAGGGAAGAGTAGCTATATCCATTGGGGTATAGAATTCTATCTAACCCTATGGAGAAAGTCAGAAGGGATAAACCAAGGGGATCAGGGGGTGGGGAGTTCAAAAAAGGAGGGGAAAGAAGGGGGGAGGAAATTCATTAGGCCTTAAAAAATAAAAAGAGGAGAACAAAAAGGGAGGGGGTGGAAAAGGAAGTAAACTAAGGGAGGGGATAAGGGGGACTGATTTAAAACAAACTACTAGTTTAAAAGGGAATCACGTAAGAAGAAGGGGTAGAACTAGGAGAGGATATCAAAATGTTGGGGAACACACAGCTGATAATTATAACCCTGAATGTGAATGGGATGAACTTGTCCATAAAACAGAAGCAAATAGCAGAGTGGATTAGAAAACAAAATCCTACTATGTTGTCTACAAGAAACATACATGAGGAAGGTGGATATACGTAGGGTTAAGGTCAAAGGCTATAGCAAAACTTATTGGGCTTCAACTTCAAAAAAGAAGGGAGGAGTAGCCATTATGATATCTGACAATGCCAAAGTAAAAATAGATCTGATTAGAAGAGATAGGGAAGGTAACTACATCCTGATTAAAGGCAATATAGACAATGAGGAAATAACAGTACTCAACATGTATGCACCAAATGGTATAGCATCCAAATTTCAAAATTCCCTTCCTTCAACTAACCCTAAAAATCAGACTACTCAAACTTATTCCTACAAGAGTAGAAACACAGAAGAAAAACAATTATCACTTGTTTATATGGGTATAGTATGTGGGGGTTGGGTTTTTAAAAGATTATTACGAAAATGAATAATATGGAAATAGGTATTGAGTGATGATACATGTATAACCCAGTGGAATTGCTTGTTGGCTCTGGGAGGGGGGAGGGGGAGGAAGGGGATGGAAAGAACATGAATCATGTAACCATGGAAAAATACTTAAATTTTTAAAAAGTGTCTTAAGAGGTAATGCTTTCTTTTAACATACTAAAACATCTAAAGGTAATAACAAAACAAAATTTTTATGTGAAGAAGATTTCTGTATCTGGCATTTGTTAGTGATTCTTAAATGCTAAGTCAACTGCATGGAAAACTAAAACACTATTAGTGATGCTTGAGATTTAGCTGCTCTCTCTAAGTAGGTCAGCAAATAATCCTTGAAATTAAGAATAGGATTATGACAAAACCTTCAAAAGTTCCTGGACATGTTTGTATGTATACAAGCATGCATACATACACATACATGTGTGTACATGTTGGGGGGGGGTACCTTAGTCAAACAGATTTGAGTTGAAATTTGGCCTTAGACACTATTTGTGTGACTCTGAGCAAGTCATTTAAATGCTGTCTACCTTAGTTTCATCAACTATAAATGGGGATAATAATAACACTTTCTTCCTTGGAATTTGAAAGGATCAAATGGGATTATATTTGTAAAGTGCCTTACATAGTGCCTGGTCCACTGTAGGTACTAAATACATGCTTTTTTTTTCCAAAACATTTTGAGGAGAATTTCTGTTATTAATTCAATTTATCTGAGACCTAGAGAATAAAATTTTTAAAACAATGATAATAAAACACACACACCCATAGAGAGACTCAAACTCTCCAATGCAGTGATGACCTTAGAGCTCACAATTTTCTCTTACTTATCCTTAATTATGTCTAAAGTGGAAAAATAATACCTGTGATTTCAGCCTGAGTAGTCCAGTAGTGATTTAATTGACTATTCATTTAAAACATGTAGCATTACAGATAGATAGATAAATAGATATGTTCAGAAAATATCTGACTATAAACAATGAACCGTCTGTGTTATTAATTAACATGTTAATTATATGGACTCTCTCATGGAAATTCTTATGTAATTTTGCCTGTCAGATTCTCTAATTTCTTTTGTACCCTATGATGTATATTCAAAACTCCTTGTCCCTGTCCCATCATGGTACAGACTTAACTGGCTCTCAGTGTAGTATTTGTCATGAGAGAGCAGGGACTTCCTCTTTCATGTAAAAGTAGCATGCCATATGCAGGTATGTATCCAGAAGGCATCATTCATTTTCTGGATTGTAGATCAAATGTGAATTGGATGATAACATTTCTAACATAAATTTTTTTTAATTTCAAGAGGATTGTAAAAAAAAAGTTTACATGTATATACATATATATGCTTCATGAGAAAAATAGGATTTCATTTAATAGGTAGTTAATAGTGATCATGAGCATATATAATTGGTTTCATTCTTTGTATTAAAAGGATTTCTGAAGATACATATGGGTGTAATCAGGGAGAAAACTGTAAATGGTAAAAGATGCAATATGAATCTCACAATGGCAATCATTGTTATATATGGAGAGAGTAGGAAAGGGAGGAAAAAGAAAGAGGGAGAGAGAAAAATGAAGGAGAGACAGGGTAGAGTGAGAGGAGGGAAAGGAGGGAGAATAGAAGGGGAGGAGTGGGGTAAGAAAGAGAGGGAAGAATGGAGGAGAAAGAGAGGGAGTGGAGAGCCACAAGAAAGGGAGACATGGGGATAAGAGGAAAATAAAAGAAAGGATATAGGATAAAAAGAGGAGAGATAGGAGAGGGAAGGGGGGAAGTTCATGGGATAGGAGAGGCAAATAGACAAAAAGGAGAGTAGAGACAGAGGGAGAGGCACAGAGAGAATGAAGAAGGAGAGGGAAGAAGAGAAAAGGAAGAGGAGAGAAGAAGAAGGGAGAGAGAAAAAAGAGAAGAGGTAAGGGGAGGAGGGAGACAGACAGAGAGAAGAGGAAAAGGGAAGGGAAGGAGAGAGAGAAACAGAGAGACATAAACAGAGAGACAGTAAGGGAAACAGAGAATGAGGGAGAGAAACAGAGAAAGAAAAGAGGAATAGGGAGGGGAAGGAGAGAGAAGAGACAAACACAGAGAGAGAAAGGATTGACCTTTGGTTTAAAAATCTAGCTGCTTTTAGAAGAACCTGTTGCTGTTTGTGGTTCTGCCTCATTGCATTATGGTCTGTGTGATGTCTTTGTTCAAAAATAGCTGCCCCATCTCTAATTACTGTTCGTCATGCTGGTCTTTCTGCTGTTATTGTTCTTCAGCATTCCCCAGCTAAGCTGAATAACTTGAATTTGCTCTTAAGTATGTCATTACAGCATGCCTTTTCCCCATGTTGCCAGGGGTCATACACTCCTCTTGCATTCACCATAGACCACTGGTTGGGAACTTGGATACTGCCATGTAGCCTTCATGTGTGTTCTACTTAGCACAGATCTGGTACAGTAAATAAGCATCGGCTCCTGTGTTAGTGAACTTACTGCATTCCTAGAACTTTGTACTTTTTTCAAGTGATATTTTATTATTTCACATTAAATGTAGTTTATGTATAGAAATCAAACTCTTTAGTGAGTTAAATGTAAAATCTACTATATGTGTAAGTATCAGAGTTGTGAAAATGAGGTGGTGTGATATATCTATTCAGTACAGTGGAAAGATGTCTGGTTTGAAGGGCTTAGGTTCAAATCCTAGATCTTTAAATTACTATTTATGTGACCTTTTGCAAGTCATTTAACCTGTTTTCTCATCTAACAATGAATGAGTGGGCTGGATTATCAGTGATTTTCCTTCTAACCTTAAATTTAAGAACCTCTGGATGTTTTAGGTAGGACTGAAGGTACACATGAATTACCTATTAGCTCTTCAAGACTAGGCTACTTTTCTGGAATTTAATTATTTTTATTCTAGCCATGAGAGCATAGATTTGAAGCTAGAATGGACCTAAAGGACAATGAGTTCAATACCTTCATTTTACTGATGAAGAAACTAAGGCACAGAAAGATTAAGTGCCTTGTTCTGGGTGACATAAGTGCCTGGGACAGGACTTGAACCTAGGTCATTCTTACTTCAAGGCTAGTGCCCTATTCAGTAATCCATGTTATCTGACAAAAAATAAAACAAGAAGGAAGTCTTCACCTATAGTTTCCCTCGCCATGTTCATCCATCTTATTCAGTCCCCTAAGCAGAATTTAATGACAATTTCAATGGTGAATTTCCAGTGAAAATCTGTTTATGAAGTTCCTAGATTTTATATAATCTCAGAACCTAAGGGTAATATTACTACACAAATGTTTGACTTTTATAGGGTTTGAAGGAGTTCATTGTTAAAATAAATGTTAGGGGGCACCTGGGTGGCTCAGTGGATTGAGAGCCAGGCCTAGAGACAGGAGGTCCTAGGTTCAAATATGGCCTCAGACACTTCCTAGCTGTGTGACCCTGGGCAAGTCACTTGACCTCCATTGCCTAGCCCTTACTGCTCTTCTGCCTGGGAACCAATGTCTAGTATGATTCTAAGATGGAAGGTTTTTAAAAATAAATTAAATTAAATTAAATTAAAGTTACATTTTGGTTTGTTTTTATTGACAGTGTACCCACTATATACCAAGCACTATGGATTTTTTTAGAAAAAGACAACATTTGCATATATGAGTATGTTCAAAATATATAGAAAAGAAATATAAGATAATTAGAAGGTGCATTAACATTTAGGGGATAATGAAGAAAATGATACTTCAGGTGAGCTTTGAATGAAACTAGGATTTCTAAAATGTAGAAGTAAGGAGAAAGTGTGTTCCAGGCATGAGAGTCAACCTATTTAAAAGCACAGAGAAAACAGATGGAATATTGTGGAAGAGGAACAGCAAGAGGGCCATTTTCACTGAAGTGTAAAATACACCAAGGGGAGGAATGCTTAATAAGGCTGGAAAGATATGTTTGAGCTAGGTTGTGAAGACCCATTTTAAATACCACATAGAGTACTTTATATTTGATCCCAGAAGTAATAAGAAGGCATCAAAATTTGCTGAACAAGGGAGTGACATGGTCACACCCAACAGCTGTATCAGAATAGAGAAAAACCAGGTACAAAGACCACCTTGACAAAAACAGAGAAATTCATAAAGAAGGTGGTTTTGTGGGAAAGACAAGTTGTCTGAAAATTGAATGGGATGTCCAATAGGTAGATAGTAAGATAGGAAAGAGACAAAAGCTCGATATAGATCTGGAAGTCATTTGTATAAAGATAATCATTAAAACCATGGATACTGCATCGATAATAACTAGACCTATGATCAGGTGTGGGAGAAGAGGGTCTAAGACAGAACCAACACTCACATGAATGATAATTCAGCAAAGACTGAGAAGGAACAGGCAGGTTGGAGGAGAACCACGAGAGAATGCTGTCAGCACAACCCAGAGAAGAGTATCCAGAAGAAAGTAGTTACCACTGTCAAATGCTATGCCAAAGTCAAGAAGATTAAGAAATGCTCTTCTTGGAGGATGCCTGAGGTACTGAGAGTGACTTTGCCCATAGTCTCTCAGCTAGTAAATATCCTTGGTAAGATTGTACGCAGGTCTTCCTTACTCCCAGACCAACCTTCTATCCACTCTACTGTTTCTCCTATCATTATTATTTTTAGAAAATAACATTTAGCATCACTGGCAGACAATATATATGGCATGACCCTGACTGAAAAAACACGCAGATGGTATTCCTCAGTCCTGAGGTCAATTTTGACTAAGATAAGACATCTATGGCATCTGAACTTGATTAAATAAATGAAGGTTAGGGTTGGTGTGGAGAAAATTTGGTTTCTCACCTAAACCAAATTAGAACCTCTGTTCTCTCATACTTGAACTTTAATCATCAAAAACTTCATCAAATCTGTCAAATGGTAGACAAAAATACATTTGACCTGGAGTGAAGTATCAGGAGTTTTTCAACATTTAACTCATAGTGTGTATTAGTAGGAAACTAAGTTGAGCAGAACCCATTAATGTCACAGTGATCGGTTACCAATGGAAATAAATAATTCATGATGAAGGGAATTAGTCTAATTAGCAGGCAGTTTGAGTCCTTTGATAAAACCCAGCTCTAATTCCGTGAAGGGCAGGAAGTGCTGTCATCAGTCAGCCCTGAAAAGATTAGCATCTATTATGAATGAGGTTAGACACCCTAGTGAAGTCATGTGTGTCCTGGAGACAAACCTAATATGTTCCAGAATGGGACACAGTTTGTCTCAGCAACACATCATGATTCTTACCAGGCTATTGTATGTAATAACAAGCGGAGATCACTGCTCTGTCCTATCATTCTCTCCCTGTCCATCATTCTGACAACTATGGAAATACATTTTCCATGCAAAGCAGGGCATGTGCTCTGAATACTTGTAAAAAATGGTACAAAATGTCAAGGAAAATATGTTAGCATTTTTCAGCCACAAAAACAAACAAATCCTAAAGTCAGCCCTGAACCTGTGGATTTCCAAGGATAGCTGACCATGATCACTCTGTTTGTGTTTGGGAATTGGGTCTACACATTGTATTGGGAAAAACCAACAAATCAATCAATGGTCAGCAATCATGAGAGATTTGTTTTCCTACTTATCTTCCTTGATAATGAAGTGACCAGATCAATCTTCACAGTTCTGAAAGGTCAAGTAAGTAGAATTAGTCTGGGAACAGCAACTCTTAGAATGCCAAGCTAAAGGTTGAGGGGAGACAAGACCGGTCTTCAATCTTGCATTGAGATGTTTGAGATGACTTTGGTCTAAATTTCTATTTGCACAGTTATATGTGGCCTGACGAGAGAGAGAGAGAGAGAGAGAGAGAGAGAGAGAGAGAGAGAGAGAGAGAGAGAGAAAGAGGCTGGAGGCTCAGCTAGTGTAAGCCCCACATTGATGGTGCAGCCTCCATGCTGACGCAGCGTCAGCTGTGTTTCCATTTTTACTTTGGAGCTTTTTGAAATTACATGTTTCCATTTTGTAATTTGATGTAATAATGAAGAAACTCCAAATTTGTAAGTTATTGTATTGCTTGTTTTTATTGTATAAAATTAATTGCTTCTTTTATTTATGTCATTAAGAAGGGGGGGAGAAACAATTTTGCAGTATTTTATCATTTGCTGTAATAATTACCATACCAATAATGCAACAGAAGCCTTGGGAGCAGGGCATATTATGTTCAAATGTCTGAGCAACACTTAATATTCCAGCTCTTGTTTCGGAGGGATGCTACTCTTTCCCCCTGAAGTGCACTGAGAAAGGTAATGAGAAGTTACTAAAATTTTTGCTCGTGAGCTTGGGTTGATTTATACTCTAGAAGTGAAGTAGGGGAGAATAAGTTGAGTCAATACCAGAAGTCATTTTTCAGAGAAACAACAATATAGTTCTCCCAAAGTGTAATTGGGCTGTCTAGACTCAGTGAAAGTGAGACACTGATGCTGGAATGACACAGAGTAACAGACCTACTGTCTGAGTTGCTGAAGAGTCATTGGCTTTGTCCTTTGGCATTAATTTTCAAATGACTAGAGGGAGCATGTGATATCATGTAAAAATTAAGAATCAGATGTTAGAATCCCAGCTCTGCTACTTGCTACCTGTGTGACCTTAGGTAAGTAACTTATTGTCTTTGGGCCTCAGTTTCTTTTTTTGTTAAATGAGAAAAAAGTAATAGATGACCTCTGAGGCTCTATCCAGGTCTAGATCTATGATCCTGTGGTCCTATAGTAATAATGAGGCTTATTAATAAATAAAAGAATAATATGTGTCACCAATAAAATCATAGGTTCAGTCTCTATCTTAATATACATGTGGAGGTATAGGAAATGAAGATTAGAAGTCAAAATCTTTGAGTTAAATTTTTTCCAAATTGTAGTTACAGTGCTCTCAAAATATGACAGTCAATCTCATGACTCAATTGCAAGCATAAAGTCTCATGGATAAAAAGGAGGCATAAAGGAGATAAAGCTTTCTAACTATCCTGATTTCTTCAAGGCTCATTTTCTCTTTGGATCAGGTATTGACATGGGGATTTGTATAAGGCAAGTCTGTGTTATACTCCTCAGTTGAGGATTAACCCTGTGGGCAGTTTGGGATTTTTATTCCTCTGAAACACTGTCGTGTTTCAAGTAAGAGAAAGTGAACTCAAGCTTAAGATCACTATTCAAAGCAGTTACTACAAGTAATGAGGACCCACAAAAGGCAGAATGGATGGTGAGATTATTGGGGGAGTGGGGGAGAGCATAATATAAATTTATGTAACTAACCCAAGCTTCTTATTTCCTTAGAATTTAATTCTTAAACTTGCACAACATATAAGGTCTTACTCTGTCTCTAGAGATACAAGAGATAGGTCAAGGTTAATCAGAAAATCGTCCTCATGTGTATCCCATGCTTAATTAAGATTTCACTAATTTATACTAATTAGGAGAAGCCCACTCTGAATTTATGAAAAGTATGACTTGTTGAATATTTTAAAGGATTGCCATTTTATTACTGTTGCAAATTGGCTGTTGCCATAGTGCCACAGACCAACTTGGAGACCAGCCAACCGCGTGGAGCTGGGAGCTCTCCAGAGACCGCGTCATAGCTGAAAAATAGATCTGTTGTTGGAGCAGGGGACCATATCAGAGTATCTTTTAAGGCAGGTCCAGAAAGGGTAAGCAGAAATTGGAGCTAGTTACAGTAAAGACCAGGACCTTACCTTGAGTTTTCTGGTGGCTCATTTTGCATATCCACCATTCTCCGTTGAAGGGCCACTCTGTGACTTGATGATTACCTTTGAATAATAGGAGAACCCTTACTCCAGAGCCTCTTTCTGGGGAAGAAGTGATACTGGGTTATCAAAGACTATATCAGTTTAGGGCTAATTCTCCTTAGCTTCCAACAAGGCACAAGAGCTTCAAATGTTGTCTTGGCAATGGTTTTCCCAGGGCCAACTTGGCTAAGAAGTGCAACATCACAGAGAGAAGGGTAATTCATTTATAGGGAATAAATTCTCTAGCCATGGCAACCCCTGAAAGAATTAAAATGCAAAATAATCATAGTCTTCTTCTGCTGTCCTCTACTTCTAAAGAGTGTAGGAAAGGGGAATTCACTGAGGGTGCTAAGATTTTTAGACCTCATGAATACACCAATTTAATTCTTGGTATTCTTTTTTTATTTTTATTTTTTTTAAATCCTTACCTTCTGTCTGGGAATCAATGTTAAGTATCGGTTCCCAGGCAGAAGAGCAGTAAAGGCAGGCAACCAGGGTTGAGTGACTAGCTCAGGATGCAGGGTGTCCCGTCTCTTAGGTTTGGTTTTCAATTTACTGAGCCACCTAGCTGCCCTAATTATTGGTGTTCTAAATGTGAGGCTGTGTTGTCCACTTACCAATAAGCTGATGTTCTCACTGGAAAGGGAGAAGGGGAAACAAAAATATATTAAGTGCCTATTATATGTCTAGTTCTACATTTAAGCACTTCACAAATATTATTTCAGTTGATCTAACTGGACTATTCACATTATTGTCCTTTTCTAAACAAAGACATCAACAAGTTGAAGATAAATAGAAAGCTGTCTCAAAGGTTCTTCTCTACCAGAAGAATAAAAGTGATGGGGTTCCTTTCAATATGAACAAGAAACATCATTTCATGACATATCTGGTCTTCTCCTACTGCAACCCTTATAATGAATATTAAAAAAGGAACCATTGTGAAGACAGCTGCAGCCTGTAAAGCATTGTACATTATAAAGGAGAAAAAGGAAAATAAATTCTATGAAGAAACTGCCAAGACCCTAAAAATCAAGACAACAGATACTTTGATGTTCAGTGACTTCAATGTAATGATGAGCACAGGAAAGGATGGGAAAAGTAAGTTAGAGGATATGCTTCAAGATTAAGGTGTTAAAGAGAATAAATTCTTGTGCATTATTCAGAAATTTTGCAACTGTTCATCACAAAGGCTTTCTTTTTTTAAAAAAATGTATTTATTTATTTGTTTTTTACATTAAAATACCTAGTTAACTTTTTCCCTCCCTGCCCCAGTTAAAGAAGGCATAATGTAACAAAAATATATATGTCTTACTTATTTCTATGTATCGGTTCTTTCTCTGGAGGTGGACATACAAAAGTCATTCTTCAAACAATATTTCTGTTGCTGTAAGAAATGTTCCCTTTGTTCTGCTCATTTCATTTTTCATAATTTCATGTAGTTCTTAATATGTTTTTTTCTAAAATTAACCTTTGTTATTTCTTATGGTGCAGAATAATTCATCACAATCATATTTATGCCAAATAAGTTATAAATGCTTTCTTCAAGAAGGATAGAAAGCATTGACCAGGCATTATGAGCACCAAATAGCATCATAAACAAAGATATTAAGTATATCTCAAAAGAAAGAAAATGATGGACAACTATCATGGGAGACATTTTAGAATCAGTTATCTATGTTCCATTGGATACTTGAGAAGTTAGAGAAAAGGTCAAAATTGACACTGACTTAGAAGAAAGGATAAAGATAAGAAGATACTGAATACTCTAACAGTTCCAACTCACCATATTTAAACTATTGTCAGAAAAATGGAAAAATAAAGGCAAAGACTTTGATTATTATTTCCTAAAAAAGTTTAAATGAAATTATTACCACATTGAGAAAGCCAAAAAAAAAAAAAAAAAAAAAGAAAGAAAAACAAACAAAAAACGGAGATCAGTGAACAGATCTCATCAAATGTAGAGACTCGACAGTAAAGGATGAAATCAGTTTAAAGTACAATTATTTCACTTATAAAACAGTATGCAAGTGATAGCATATATACAGCCTCGATCATATTACCTACTGTCTTCAGGAGAGGGGAGGAGTGAGAGGGAGAGAGAAAACATGGGTCACAAAATGTCAGAAAACAATGATTAAAATTATATCTGAGGGGGCAGGTAGCTGGCTCATTGGATTGAGAGTCAGGTCCAGAGATGGGAGATCCTGGATTCAAATCTTCCTCAGACACTTCCTAGCTGTATGACCCTGGGCAAGTCACTTAACCCCCTTTGCCTAGCCATTACCACTCTTTTGATTTGGAACCAATACATACTGGAAGGGTTTAAAAAACTAAGAAATGGGGGTTGCTGGGTAGCTAAGTGGATTGAGAGCCAGGCCTAGAGATGGGAGGTCCTAGGTTCAAATCTGACCTTAGACACTTCCCAGCTGTGTGACCCTGGGCAAGTCACTTGACCCCCATTGCCTACCCTTACCACTCTTCTGCCTTGGAGCCAATACACAGTATTGACTCCAAGATAGAAGGTAAGGGTTTAAAAAAAAAAGAAATAATAAAAATTAAATTAAAATAAAAAAATAAGAATAGTCTTGTCTCAAAAAACAATGAAAAGGGGCAGCTGGGTAGCTCAGTGGATTGAGAGCCAGGTCTAAAGACGGGAGGTCCTAGTTTCAAATCCGACCTCAGACACTTCCCAGCTGTGTGACACTGGGCAAGTCACTTGACCCCCATTGCCACTCTTACCACTCTTCCACCTGTAAGTCAATACACAGAAGTTAAGGGTTTAAAAAAAAAAACAATGAAAAACTCAAGGGGAAAGATACCTACAGAAAGTCTAGTATGTTCAAACTAAAGTATAAAGTGGTAATCATCAAACAATCTGGCACTGGCTAAGAAATAGAGTAGTGGATCAATGGAATAGGTTAAGTAATCAACATTCAGTAGCTAATGTCCATAGCAACTTAGTGTTTGATAAACCAAAAGATCCAAGTTTTACGGGAAAGAATTTACTGACAAGAAATTCTAGAAAAACTGGAAAAAGATGTATGGCAGAAACTAGGCATAGACCAATGTTTCAACACTAGAAGGAAGTCAAAATGTATACATGATTTAGAAATAAAGAATGACACCATAAATAAATTAGGGGAACATGAAAAGTTTACATCTCAGTCTCATGGAAAAGGAAAGAATTTATGACCAAACAAGACATAGAGAACATTAGAAAAAATGAAAAAGATAATTTTGATTATGTTAAATTTAAAACTTTCTGTACAAAACAAAAATGATGTAATGAATTTTGGGGATAATTTTTATAGCAAGTATCTCAGATAAAGGCCTCATTTCTCAAATATAGAGAAAATGGAGTCAAATTAATAAGAATACAAAGCATTCCCTACTTGATAAATGGTCAAAGGATATGAACAGACAGTTCTCAGAGAAATTAAAAACTATCTATAGTCATATGAAAAAATCCTCCAAATCATGATTGATTAAAGAAATGCAAATTAAAACAACTCTGAGATAACACCTCACACCTACTAGATTAGCTAACATGACCAAAAAGGATAATAACAAATGTTAGAGGGGATGTTGGGAAATTTGGGGCACTAATATACTGTTGGGTTTTTAAAATTTTTTTTAACCCTTAACTTATGTGTATTCACTCCTTGGTGGAAGAGTGTTAAGGGTGGGCAATGGGGGTCAAGTGACTTGCCCAGGGTCACACAGCTGGGAAGTGTCTGAGGCCGGATTTGAACCTAGGACCTCCTGTCTCTAGGCCTGACTCTCAATCCACTGAGCTACCCAGCTGCCCCCACTAATTCACTGTTGGTGGAACTGTGAACTGATATAACCATTCTAGAGAGTGAAGAGCCAAAAGAAAACTGACTTTGGTCTTTTCAAATATTTTATTTTAAGGAAAAAAAAAAACAAAAACAAAACCCTGAAGTTTCCGTAGCCTGAAATTGACTATAACCCAAACCCCTGAATCTTCTTAGATTCAAAGGTCCCTCCTTGACTCGAGATTGGTCCTTATATAGACCAATCCTGTGCCTGGAAGTGGGGGGGAGGGGAGCATGGTCTCTCCCTAGCATGGGATTGGTCCAATTCCAGACCAATCCCACACCAGGAAGTAGGGGGGCGGGACCCCTGGGGCATGCTGGGGGATGCAGTTCCCCTCCCCCCACAATATTTTAAAATGAAGAAGAGTAATATGGAACCACCCTCAAAGGACCATAAAACTATGAATAGTCTTTGGCCCAGCGATACAACTACTGGATTTAAATCCCCAAAAGATCAAAGATAAGGGGAAAGGACTTATCTGTACAAAAATATTTTTAGCAGCTTTTCTGTAGTGGCAAAGAATTGAAAACTGAGATAATTGTCCATCACTTGAGAAATGGCTGAACAGGTTGTGGTATATGGTTGTAATGGAATACTATTTCACCAAGAGAAATGATAAACAGGATGAGTTCAGAAAAATCTGGAAAGTCTTATATGAACTAATTCAAAGTGAAGTAAGCAGAACCAGAAGAACAATATATATTATAACAGAAATATTGTAGATGATCTACTGGAGGACTAATCTGTTATCAGAAAGCAAGCTCCCAAGATATCCACAAGGGACCCATGATGAAAAATGCTACCCACAGCTAATGAAAGAATTGTTGGAATCTGAGTACAGATCAAAGCATGCCATCTTCTATATTATTTCCTTCACGAGAGTTTTATTCTATGTGTGATAAGTATCCTCTGTCATGGCATGAGCAATATGGATATATGTATTGTATAAAAGCTCTGCTATAACCTGTGTCAGATTTTTTACTGCCTCAGAGAGGGGGAGAAAGGATGGAGAGAGAAAATCCAAATTTTAAAATGTCAGAAAACAATTGTTAAAAATTGTTCCTACATATACATGAAAAAATTAATTAATTTAATTTTTTTAAAGAAAAACTAGTATAAAACCTAATTTAACCAATGACATTCTATAATCACTCAAAAGAAATTTTCCCAGTAATCCACTTGAGGGGAAAAAGTGGATGAAGATTTCTAAGAGCAAATCATGAAGCTAAACTTACATCAGTACACATATCTTAGACAATGCCAATGGAGATTAAGTTGAATTCAGAACTGAATAAAAGGGGATAGGACAGATGGCTTTTTATGCAACTGTACAATGGTTTCAATAATTCTAAGACCCATTTTTATAACCTAATGTTCTTTTAGTGATGTTACATAACTATAAATACCATGCTGCTAGAAAAATAAAAATTATAAATGGGCTACCAGGATGATGAATGGCAGTTCATTTCTTATTAGGATTAAAATTTTTATACATATATGTAATATATATATACTTTATGTACCCACACATACATATATACATATATACACATAAATATACATATGTATTTTTTTTTCAGTAGTTCAGTTATATCCAACTCTTCGTGTCCCCATGGACCATATCAATCTAATACCATCCATGGGGTTTTTCTGGCAAAGATACTGAGCTAGTTTGACTTTTCCTTCTCCAGTGGATTAAGGTGAACAGAGGTGACTTGCCCAGGGTCACACAGCCAGTAAGCCTTCGGTAAGCTACATTTGAATGCAGGTCTTCTTGGCATCAGGCTTATACAAATACACACATACGCATATAAATTTTTCTTTCTTCACAACAACTTTGTGGGATGAGTAGAATAATGCCTTTTCATAGATGAGACTTTAGAGAAGTTAAGTGATTACAATTTTTCATTTTCAATAATTAATTTTACTATACTGACCTTCTGATTATTCTACCAGTTTTAAGAATTATAAAATATCACTTTGGAGAAAGGGAGGAAACAACAATATTTCCTGAAACTCTATCCTCCAGGTTTATATCCAAAGGAAATAAATAGTCTCAGAAATGTGGTTCTAGTATATAGCAAAACAACCTGGAGTTCTGGAGTATAAGCTTGAAGGAAGGGACTAATCTTTTTTAAACCCATAGTTTCCATCTTAGAATCAATACAGGTGTTGGTTCCAAGGTAAAAGAACAGTAAGGGCTAAGCAATTGGGGTTAAGTGACTTGCCCAGGGTCTGAGGTCGAATTTGAACCCAGGACATCCCATCTCTAGGCCTGGCTCTCAATCCACTAAGCTGCCTATTTTCCCCCTGAACTAATCCATTAAAAATTTTGAGCACCTAACACAATGTCACATAATAGGTAGTTAGTTTTTCAATAAATGTTAATTAATTATTTGATCCCTTACCAGTATGACATTTATTCTATAATTTATATATAAATTACCTTTGAGTAATTTGTTAGGGCAGGCAGTTCTTTGACAACATAAGCATGTCAGTTGGTTTAAGTAACAAATTCTTGTAAAGCCTTTTTATTTTATTTTATTCTTTAAGATAGAAGGTAAGACTTTATCTTTTTCTTTTCAGTTAACATGTAAAAATAATTTTTCTGGGTTATACATGTATTATCATGCAAAATGTATTTCCATATTATTCATTTTTGTAAATAAATATTCTTATAAAATCAAAACCCCAAAACACATACCAAATAAACAAGTGATAAATCACATGTTTTCATCTGCATTTATACTCCAACAGTTCTTTCTCTGGCAATGGATAGCATTTTCTTTCATAAATCTCTCAGAATTGTCCTGGATCATTCTATCACTGTTAGTAGCAAAGTCTATCACATTTAATCACCATATTGCAATGCCTTTTTGAAAATTAGATTTTTTTTCAATTCATTTATTTTCTTTCCCTTCTACCTTCCTATTACCTTCCCTTGTCCCATCATCATTGGGATAAAAAAGAAAGAAAAAAATCCTTGTAACACATATGCATAGTCAACCTTAACCAATTCCTATATTGGCCATGTCCAAAACTGTGTGTCTTACTCTGCATGTTTTATCCTTCATCTCTCTATCAGAAGGTGGGCAACATTCTTCATCTCTGGGCCTTTGGAATAATGGTTGATCCTTGCATTGAACAGAGTTCTTAAATCCTTCAGAATTTTTTATTAATGTTTTTGTCACTGTATACATTTTTCTCTTGGTTTTTCTCACTTCACTATGCATCCGTTCATAGAAGTGTTCCCAGGTTTCTCAGAAACCATTACCTTCATCATTTCTTAGAGCACAATAGTACTCTATCACATGCACAAACCATAATTTGTTCAGCTTTTTCTTGGTTGATAGACACCTCATTTTCCCATTATTTGCCAACACATACAAAAAACTGCTGCTGGAAAATTAGAACACATGGATCTTTTTCTCTTTCTTTGATCTCTTTTAGGTATAAGACCTAGTAGTGGTATCACCATATCAAGACCCATACACAGTTTAATAACTTTGGGGGCACTGGGGTGTCTTTTTGCATCCTGCTGATTAAGTACAATAGCTATAGTAACCCCTAAAGAAACAGGAGACTCCCAGAGCCATGGCTGCCCCTGTTTCTTCCAGCTTTACAGACCTGCTTTATTTGTGCTGACAAGTAAAGAGAATATAAAACTGTCTTACAGGAATTCTTTCAATAAATGTTCTGATATCCTAAAAGAAAGCAAGAATGGAAATATTCTCTAATACAATTGTCATCTCTAACTTTTTGCAAATCCCCCTGATTCTTTAGCCTTACTTTACCAATTTCCTTGCTTTATCCATTTTCACTGTTACCAAGTAAAACAGAAGGCCCCTAGTATTCTTCTACTTGACTCTGTAACTCCTTTGTCCCCCCCCCAGATCCCAGCACCCCCACAAAGAAGCCAACAGTGGAGCAATGTATCTTCACAGCTAGAAACATCAAAAAATATCCATGTCTCAATCTGCATTGTTCACACAGAAAGCTTTTGTTTATCTTTATGGAAATATGTCAAAGGGCTCTTAGCGATTCAGAGTCATTGTTTATTAATCAGGTTGTTCTGTGCCCTTCTTCCTTTCCTGCAGAGTAGTCTAGTGGCATCTTGCCTTAAAGAGAGCAATGGCTGTAATTATCCAAGTTCTCATTCTCATCCTGCTGACTAGCAGGAACTATGGTGGCACAGTGGATGGAGGGACAGCTTCTGAATCTAAAAGAGCTGTGTTCAAATTATATTTCTGACCCAGATGGACTGTGTAATCCTGAGTAAATTCCTTAACCTCGGTATCTCCAGGCAGTTATCTAGGTAAGGTTATAAGTTGCAGAATTATTGTAGATCCATAGTAGTAGAATTTCCTCCATCTTTGAGAGTTCCCCCACAGAGGAAGTCACAGGTCTGGACCAAAGCAACAGTAACAACAACAATAACAAAACCATTTGCTGACTGGCAAATGCGATCCTCCCAAAGTCTCTTCCTCTAAATTCTGTTATCCATACTAGTAAACCAATGAATTTTGTTGTTTAGTCATTTCAATCATGTCTAATTCTTTGTGATCCCATTTGGAGTTTTCTTGGCAAAGTTACTGGGTTGTTTGCCATTATCCTTTTCCAGCTCCTTTGACAGATGAGAAAACTGAGGCAAAAAAGGATTAAATGACTTCCTCAAGATCACACAGTCAGTAAGAATCTGAGTCTGAATTTGAACTCAGAAAGATGAGTTTTCCTGACTCCAGCTGGCCTCAGCACTCTATCCCCTTAGCTGCCATTGGTGACCACGAAGGGACCAATGAGCTAGAGGTACCAAAAAATGGCCTTTCATGAAATACCTCTCTAGTAGCTCTTTTATCAAGTTTCTTATTGGAAAATTACTTGAGAGGAATAGTTATTTTCTATTTCCTTTTCCTGGAAAATAAATGGGCATCATCTGGAATATTATTCCCATATTCCCAACCACCATGTCCATTGAACACTCGGTTACAAAAAAAAATATGCTCCTACCTCATGAGGGACTTGAAGATCTTAAATTCTTGTAGAAATATACATTTCTACCTGAGTGATTTGTGACTATGTTGTTTGTTCTCTAACCTGTCCCTTACCTTCCTTAACCTAGTGTTTGCGAATAGATTTTTCAAAATGTGTTGATATATTTCAATATAATTGATTTCCTTTATAGTCCTATGTATTTTATTTTATTCATTTAGAAAAATTATTCAGATAACAGGAGGTCCAGAGGCTTCCCCAGACTTCCAAAGGAGAACATAGTATTAAAAAAAAAGTTTAAGATCTGCTCTCTTTTTTTATATGATAATTTTAATTAGCATTTGACTTGACAAGAGCATATCCAGGATTAATGCCAATGAAATTTTTATTTTTATTTTTTGTCTAAATGTATTGCTATGACAAATATTTTCAAAAGAATCACCCTAGTCCCCTATGTAATGAGTAAGTGGCAATGTCTATAGGCCTGGGCTTGCTCCCTTTCATCTTTATGCCCTTAATGGTCAGAAGACCACGTTACTCTAACTAGGGAACATATGATATTAAAATATATCTTTGCCTTGGGGAGAAAATTAGGTCCAAAAATAAATGTGTAAGTGTGTGTAGAGGCCCTCCAAAAGAATCCAGAGCATCCTGACTCTTTAACTAGGCCAGAGTGCTTGGTCCATGTGAGTACAGCTTTTCCCATGGATCTTTTGCTGTGTGACTTGCTGATATGTGAGGTTCCTATAAAAACTCTCCAAGGCCTTGCCTTATCCCCTAACTTTCTCTGGCAGGTGTTAAATGGCATCACCATGGATTGTGGGCCTTTTCACCCATGTGACTGCCTCCTCTCATTCTGAGTAATGGATTCTTGGTAGGACTGTGGTGTAATTCTTATAGCTAGCATTTGTTAGACTGATAAGCAGCTGGTAGGGATGGGATTGTTCTGCTTCTAATAGTTAAAAAAAAAAAGTTTGCCCTTGACTATTTACTTTTCCTTGCAAACTGTTATAGCAGCACTTTACCTGTTTCCAGTGCCAGAGGGACTGGAGATCTTCCCTTAACAAAAGTGCAAATCAATGCTTGGCACTGAAAATAAGCTTTCTCCAGCATAAATCTCATATCCCTGGCGTCATACAGACAGTGGACTCCTTCTCCTGCCAAGAGGTGAAGGCAAGCATCCCTAGGCTTAACTGGAGAGTGGAAACTTCCATTTTGCTGTCTTCAAGCAAATTAAGAATAATACTCAAATGGATCTCAATACTCAAATTAGAAGTTCCCTTCAATGATGCAGTTTACAACACATCCATTCCCTCTCCTGTCATTCTTGACAATGTGCTCACAACAATTCAGTTCAAGAGAATGGGGGACACTCCCAAAAGATATTAAGTTCATAGAATCATAGGATTTAGAACTGGATAAGATTTAGAGAAATCTAGTCCAAGGGCAGCTAAGTGCCTTGTTGCCAGATCTGGAGAAGGGAGGTCACGGGTTTAAATCTGGATTCAAACACTTCCCAGCTGTGTGATCCTGGGCAAATTATTTAACCCCAATTGCCTCTAGCCCTGACCATTCTTCTGCCCTGGATCTAATACTTACTATGAATTCTAAGACAGATGATAAGGGTTTGAAAAGAAAAGAAAAGAAAGAAATCTAGAGTAGCACTTTCATTTCAGAGATAGAGAAACTGGAAACATGACTTGTCTAAAGTTATATGAGTAGTAGGTAGCAGAGATAGGATTTGAACCCAAGTCCTCAGACTCCAATATAATGCTCTTTTGTCTATGCCATAAGCTGTCCTAAAAGCTGAGATGCATTCCCTACATTCCCTACCACCACTCCACCATGTCTTGATATGAACCAGAGTGAAGGTTGCTGGATTTAGCATATTACAGAAACTATACTACATAATTTCAATAAGATCTGATCATATCATATCTGCCCAATTAAAAATCTTTTTTGGATCCTTATGGCCTCTAGTATAAACTCTTAAGTCCTCACTGTGGCACTTAATCTCCACCACAATCTGGTTCCAATCTATTTTTCAGCCTTATTTCACATTACTCCCTTTACTTTTTTCTATACTCCAGCCAACCTGGATTAATAGTTACTCCCCAAACTCAATATACCATTTCCAACTTGCAAGCTTTTGGTCAGGTCATCCCTCGAATGCACTCCTTCTTTACCTCTGTCTTTCACATTCCTTATCTTCCTTCAGGTTCATTATTGGGGAAACCTCATCATCCTGAAAGATTCCTACTCCATCTCATCACTACTTTCCATCCCTCTGATTGAAGGGCAGAGCCATGAATTCCAATACCTCCATTTTAGGTGGGTGCTCAGCTCTGAACATCTCATTTTTCTTGGGGCTGCACTACTCTGAGATATCTCTGATTTCTCTACCATGCCTCTAGATTAGGTACCTTCCCCAACCCCCAGCATTCCCAGCTTCCTTTTGTGTGTTGTCTTCCCTCATTAGAATAAGAGCTCCTTAAAGGCAGAGCCCATATCTCTTTTCTCTTACTTGAATACCCAATGTTTAGCAGAATGCCTGGCACATAATAGGCACTTAATAAATATCTATTGACAAGAAGCAAGGCAAGTACCATCTCCTCAAAGTATATGAAGCCTTTATGTTCCTTCCTTTTCCCCTCCAGTTAGTACATAGTCTCACTTCCCAAAATTTTCTTAAGGGGAAATCCATTTGGCTCAATCCAGTATGCTCACTTTGGCAGCACATATACTTAATGGATAGAGAGCCAGGCCTGCAGATGGGAGGGAGACCCTTCCTGACTGTGGAACCCTGGGCAAGCCACAACTCCCATTGCCTAGCGCTTACTGCTCATTCTCCATAGAACCAATGTGTAGTATCAATTCTAAGATGGAAAATAAAGTTTAAAAAAAATTCTTAGAACCCTTTTATTTCTCCATGTAACAAATATGTATAGGGCACTTTACTATACTATATTTCCAAGAAAAAGTTGTCTAAAAGAAATGGCATAAAATATGTTATCTGAGAAGTGAATAGATAGAAAAGGATCAAACTATGCAATGAAGGTAAGGCGTCACGCAAAATGTATAATTAGACCCAATTTTATGCCTTCTATACCTTATTTGTATACGGTTGTTTGCATGTTGACTGCTCCTAATAATAACTACAAGGTCCTTAAGCAATAAATCCAACTCCTTAGTGTGATACTTTTTGGGAGTGGGTGCTTTTCATTGTACCACTGATGCTTAGCATAGTGCCTGGCAAATAGTAAATTTTTAATAATGCCAGTTGACCCACTGATATCACATAAATATTTAATTTCTTCTATGGTCCCATAATTCATCTCTGTGGACACTCCTGTTGCTACAGACAGCAAACCATCCATGCCCATCTTCTGTTCATTTTTTTCTATGAATCCTCCACAGAGAATTGAAAAATAAAAAATCAAACAACAACAAAACCTTTCTCTCCATCAGGGGTTCTTCACATTAGATTTGTGATCCTTTTCTTAAAAAATATTTTAATAACTACTTCAATATAATAGGATTTTTACCTCATAATTCTATGTATCTTATTTTATGCATTTAAAAACATTATTCAGAGAAGAGGTCCATAGACTTCATTCATTAGAATACCAGTGTGGTCCAATTAAGAACTCCTGAACTGGGTCTTAACAATTAACGGAGAATGACAATGGAGAACTTTGCATATTTATCTGTGATCTTTCACTCTCATTACCTGGTCCCCACTAGTCCCTTTCCTGATCATAGTTCTTGGATTTTTTTTTAATGCCACTTCTTAGACACAAGTTATTGCTAGCAATATTCTATAGGTCATGTTTTTAAACCATTACCTTCCATCTTAGAATCAATATTGTGTATCAGAAGAGATAAGTGATAAGTAATAGGGGTTAAGTGACTTGGGTCACAGAGCTAGGAAGAGTCTGAGGTTACATTTGAACCCAGGACCTTCTGTCTCAAGGCCTGGCATTCAATCCACTAAGCCACCCAGCTGCTCCCCATGCTATAGACCATTTACAGCCATTCCTGATCTCTCCTTTCCTCTTTGGGTAACCCATAATTTTGATACTTTGTATAGAGTAGTTTTCCATCATTGTCAGGCAGACAGCAGCAGAATAGAAATAAAGACTAGAGCTCTGGTTTCATTGACATAAGGAACTCCTTGGTAAGGAAAATTACTCTACCAATGACAATAAGCACCTTCTAGAACAGTGATGGTGAACCTATGGCACACGTGCCAAAGATGGCATACTGAGCACTCTCTGTGGGTACGTGGAGCCCTCCCTCATGCCAGAGTTCATTACTAGAAAGGCAGAGGGACTTGGGCAGAGTTGCTTCCCTCCCCCCTCCATGTGCCTAATGGCATTTTTCACATCCCCTGTCTCTCTGCCCAGAAGCCAATGGAAATGCACAAGGGATAAGGTGGGTGACTCACAGGCAGCAGAGCTGGAGGGGAGCAGAGTGGCTTGGGCCACTCCCCTTCCCCTCTCTATACTTGCTGAGGACATTTCTCACTTCATCTGCACCTCCGCTTAGCAGCCCAATGGGAGTGCTTCCTCCCTCTCCTAGGTGGGGTAACGGCGGGGGGGCACCTGGTCTGGGGGGCTGGCACAGCAATGAGTCTGAGGAGTGGGGTGGGGGTGGGGCCTGCCACTCCATCTCTAAAAGGTTCATCATCACTGTTCTAGGAATTTGTCTGGGGCACTTACAAGTTAAATGACTTACTCAGAGTAACATAATCAGTATTATGTCAGGGGGGAGAAAACCTCAGGTCTTCCTCACCCCAAGGCCAGTAGTCATTCTATGGCACACAGTTTCTCCTGACATTAGAATACTGGAAAAAGAAGAATATTTGCCCTCAAGTAGCTTACCTACTTCCTACCTTTTATTATATTTGCCTCTATACATATACATAGAATATATATATTTACATATGTATATATTTCCATATATGTGCATATATATGTAAATATATATACATACAAGAATATAATGATAATAATAATAGCATTATGTGCCAGGAACTATGTCAAGTTCTTTAGAGATATTATCTCATATATATTTCTCATATATGTGTGTACATGGATATGCATTATATTTATATCCTGTGTACTTTTTTTTTTTTAAACCCTTACCTTCTGTCTTGGAGTCAATACTGTGTATTGGCTCCACGGCAGAAGAGTGGTAAGGCTTAGGCAATGGGGGTTAAGTGACTTGCCTAGGGTCACACATCTGGGAAGTGTCTGAGGCCAGATTTGAACCTAGGACCTCCTGTCTCTAGGCCTGGCTCTCTATCCACTGAGCTACCCAGCTGCCCCGCTGTGTACTTCTTAAGAGCAAAAGTGGTACAAAAGCTGCTTCTGAAAAAGCAATTGAAACCATATTTGACTTTTAATGCCTATGATAGGTTTGTCAATTTGTTTGGGTTTTTTTTTTTTAGCCAGGTAGTAAAAAAATTTACTTCTTTAAATTTTAACTTTTATTAATTTTTTATCAATTAACAACCATTTCCTTTCTCTTCCTTTCATTTCTTCCTCAATTGAACAATAAGAAAAATAAAACCCTCATAAGAAATATTCACCATCAAGCATACCATGTTCCCTCACTGGCCATGTCCAAAAATGTATGGCTTACTCTAAGTAAATGCCTCTTGGCCAGTAGGTGGGTTGCATGCTTCATTTTCGGTCTTCTAGGACTATAGAATTAAAAAAAAATTTTTTTATGAAGTCTGGTGTAGGAGACAGGAGGAAAACTGGCCAGCCATTCCCAGAGCCATGGTGGTGTGATTTATACCTTGAGAAAGTACAGGAAGACCTAATCTCTTAGTATTATGCTTATGAACAGAAATTGTACTCCTCTCCCTGACCTTAAAAATTAAGAAGTCCTGTACCATTTGCATTCTCGTTTTTTATTCCATAATTAAACTGAACTTTTCTTTGCAGACTTAGAATTGCAGGGACTCCATCTTTTGACTAATACACCTTCAGATTAGTTCCTTACCTTGATATATTACACTGATAGACTGAACCATTCCTGCAATCCATCTTAACATTCAGCTGTTGCTGGATTCCCAGGATTGAGAAACTGAGCCAGCTGTTGTTCTGGGGCTGTGGAGTCATGCATCACCCAGGTGTGTGATGCTAGTGATAAATTATTGCACACTGCTAAAATAGTGTCCAGAATAGAGGAAGTCCTGGGGCACAAAGAGTATGATGAGAGGCCAACAGAGACATATGCTAGATTCACAATTGCTCTCCTGGCTCTGAGTGGTTTGAATTAAACTAGCTTCTCAAAACTCACAGCTCTAACAAGGTAATGAAGAGGCATTGTTTTCATTGCTCTAACTCAGAAAGGCAGCATTTGGCAATGTTTCTGCAAAGCCAATGGTTTCTCTTAAATATTTTTACATATTTAATCTTTTCATGAATATTTAGGTTCATCTTCTGATAATAGAAAATAATCTATTCCATTAGTCCAATGTCCTTCACTTATTGCAAACTGAATGAATAAAAAGTGTTTAAATTTGTTGAGAATGGCAAAGTTATAAAAAGTCCCTACTTCCAGTTTTCTTTTCAGCTTCATATCATTACTGCCTCCAGGTTCCTCACCACTTTTGTCCACATGGGAGTCAGGGAAAGAAGTGTAAAAACATCTCTGCAAGGGAAAACATTACAAAGATACCATACTCATGAACTGAATAAAACCTATTCTGAATTGATGTGCCAAGAAGAAGGAGTTGGTGCTTAGAAAATGAATAGACTTGAAAGTCAACTATCAAAATACCAAATCATTGACTTGAATAGTTTTTTAAGAAATTGAACATTGACCTCTCTGAATTCTGTTTTTCCTCCAACTGAGGCCTGGCTTTGCCAAGTTTTATGAATATATTTAGCAGTGGGTTGGTGTATCAGATAGATAAACTCTACAGTCCACTTGCAGAAAGGTAAAGTCTTCACAACTGACCTTTGAAAAGCCCTATCATGGTACTGATTACTAAGTATATAATTTTAAAATATTTTGTTTGTCCCCCCCAAAAAAATTCAAGTCTTATCTAGAATTTAAGTCTTATCTAGACATCCTCCAGTGGAGAGCAGACACAAATGACCCAAAGCACCTATGAATAGCTCTTAATTCTCATTAAAATCCAGGCACTGATAAGGCCACATCTAAGTGCTAGATTATTTGAGAAAGAAAAGAAAATGCAATGAATTCAAAGAGGAGCCTTTTGATTTTCTTAAATGTAATTTTGTCAGCAATAACTTACTACCTGTTACATTTAAATAGATGTGTATGTGTGTGTCTTATTTTGTTTAGTTTTTTAAAACTGGGTTTCCTGATCTAGCCTAGGCTGGAAGTTCAAGGGCTATTCATAGTCCTGATCCCATTACTGATTGGCATAGGAGCTTTGATTGGCTCCATTTTCTGGCCTAAGCCTCTTCCTTAGGAATCCTGGTCTCTCCAACCACCCAGCCCTACATAGGAGCTCACTATAGTGATACTAAACTTAGCATGGGCACCATTCTGCATAGCACATTCCAACTCAAAATTTCTAAGCTCAAGATATTCACCAGCCTCAGACTCCTCAATAGCTGGGATTAAAGACCTGTGCTATCATGCCTTTGTCTCCATTTATATTATAAAGATTATTTTTTAATTTCTCTTTAAAAAATTGTCAAGTACATTTGAAATAATTTCTCTTTCAAGATAGTCAAAGTTGACTGCTGTTTGACATTTTTCTGTGATCTCATTTTTTGGCTGACAGATATTGACCATTAATATTTCCATTAAAAAGACTCTTCCTTGAGCATTTTAAATGCAATTCCTACCTTATATTCATTTGGGATAAAACAAGTCAGGATTCCCTTGTCTATCTTGGCAAAAGATAGTCTTAGTTATCTCTTCTTTAATATCTGTGAAGAAAAGACAAGCGCCTTCTAAATATCTTTAGAAATATTAAGACCTTATTTTTATCATATTCATTATAGGCACCATTACTTAGAGTCAAAAGACTAAAGGTTCTCAGTTCTAATCTTTGCTTTGCTATTATCAAGACTCCTCAGGGCTGCCATTCCTTTATAGGCAAAGAATAAACAGAATGCTGCTTTGTAGAGGCGAAGTAAGATCAAATAAGGCATCTGATTGGCAAAGAGATGGTTTGGGTTAGAAGAGATAAGAAAGGGGACAGCAAAGTGGCTCAATAGATGAGAGCCAGAGGAACTGAATTTAAATTTGGCCTCAGACCCTTTCTAGATATGTGACCTTGGCCAAGTCACTTGACCTCATTGCCTCATGCTTACCACTTTTCTGTCTTGGAATGAATACTTAGTATTGATTCTAAGATGGAAGGTAAGGGTTTAAAAGTTAAAAGTAGGCAAGATAAATATTGTATATGAGATTTAAGGAAAGGGTGGAAACCCTTAAATATTGATCACAACAACTCACAGATGAAAGAACTCCAGAGTCCATTTCTTACAAGTAGTCATCCAACCTTTACTTGAAGACCTCAGTGTGGGGCAAGCTGACCACCTCTCAAGGCAACTCATTCCCCCTTTGGAGAGATCTAACTGTTGGGAAGTTTTTTCAAGCTTAAGTCTGTCTCTGTGCCTTCTACCCAATATTCATAGTTCTATCCTTCGATACCAAACAAACCTCTTTCATAAACTAAATCCTCAAATACTTGAAGAAAGTTATTAGGCTCCTCTTGTCAAGGCTAAACATTTCAAGTTCCATTTGCCATTATTCCTTTTTCATAGCTTTTAGTTGCCTCACTATCTAGGTCACCTTGTTCTTATCTGTCTATATCCTTCCTACAATATGGTACCCAGAAACAAACAGGGTGCTCCAGATATAGGCTGCCCAAGACAGAGTATAGTAGAACTATTATTACTAAAGGATACACTGAGATTGCATTAACTTTTTAGCTGACATCAATCACAGAATGATTTGAGTTTGGAGTCCACTAAAACCCCTAGACCTCTTTCAGACAACAGACTGACTGGATGGCCATCAATATATATTTGTAAAGCTATTTTTTTTAGCCAAATTGTAAATCTTTAGATTTATGTCTGTTCTATTTTATCCTGTTTGATTTGGTCCAACATTTAAACTTGTCAACATCCTGTTGGAATATGACTACATCCAATGAGTTCATGACCCTTTCTAACTTTGTGTCACCCATAGTCTGAAAAGTAAGCAATTATTTGAGATTTGTTCCAACATGAGTGAATCCAATTTTTTTTTTTCGGTCTTAGGGAGTTTGAGAATTTCTCTCTGCAGGTGGAAGAATTTTGAAATCTAAAATGCAACCCAACTCACTTTTAATCAATCAACAAATGTATATAAGTTCTATTGTATTCCAGATACTATGCTAGATACAAGGGAATAAAAAGATAAAAAAAATGAAACACTTTCTGCCTTCAAGGAGCTTCCATTCTAATAGGCAAGACAACATATACATATATGTTTATATTAAATATATACATGTAATGGAGGACTGGTTAATCAGGGGCCAGTCCTTAAAACAAGGGTTATTAATTTATGGTCATTTAGGTTTCAGTGGATCCAAGGAGGGGAAAAATGACATTTTTATTCCAATACAGTTGATTTATTTTTAAATCTTATGTTTTATTTTATGCATTTGAAGATATTTTTCTAATAAGTTGTCCATAAACATCACTAGTCTGCTAAAAGGGATCCATGACACAAAAAAGGTTAAGAACTCCTGCCTTTAACTATGAATAAAATGCTTTGCCTGCTGCCAGTGCTTGTGGAGACCTGGTAAATCTGATTCCAGAAATGTTTGATGGAAAGACTTTTTTTTTCCAATTCAGAGAATGCATGTGTATTCTGACTGTTTCCTATCAGCTTACTGCATGTTAAAGGAAAGTCTTTTAGCTGGCTGTTGAGCCAGAGTGAGTGTGTATACAAAAGGCTTAAACTAACAAAACTCCCTCTCTCTGGTGGCTTTAGAGTAAGAAGAAGAAATGGCATGGGCATCCTTGTCAAGGGAGAAATAGGAACAGTAGCAGGTGGTATTAGAGCATTTGTCTCCCCACTGTTTCACCATGTGGCTATGAATGCATGGTGCCATTATGTGTCTATCCTTGTGTTTATTCTTCTCTCAGCTTAGGCAAATGAATATCAGAGAAAAAACAGATCAGGTTATGACCCGATGAGCTTTAAAAGGTTGGAAGAGCTACCAGAGGTCCAGCAACTGGAGCCCATCACAAATTATGCCTATAGCCGTAGGAGACAAGTCTGTTGAGGAGCCAGCCCCAAAGAGGGAAGAGGAAGGAAATAAGGATTTCTTTATTTATATATTTTTATTATAAGGCAGATTCTGTATTAAGGTCTTTAAAATATGATCTCATTTGATATTTATAACAACTTTTAGGTAATAATAATAAATAGCTAACATTCCTATAGCACTTACTGTGTACCAGGCAACATGCTAAGTGCTTTACAATTATTATCTCATTTAATTTCATTTGATTTGATAGTGGTGCTATCATTATCCCCATTTTATAGTCGAGGAAACTGAGGCTGACCAAGGTTAAGTAACTTATTGAGGGTCATACAGCTGATTGAGGCTACATTTGAACTGAAGAGTCAGATCTCCCTGACTCCACATCCAGGCTCTATCCATTGTTCCACCTAGCTGAAGAGCAATTTACTTGTCCAAGACCAACCTGGTAGTCGAAACATCAATATGACAAACAAGGGAACATGTCATCTATTGGTTATACAGTTTTCAGAACTGAACTTGGTAGGACAAATGGTTAGAAGCAACCATTTTAAGTCTGAATCTACTCTTCCCAGTAACTGTGTCAGCAGAAAAAAGGGAAGGGAATAAGCATTTATATAGCATCTATTACATGCCAGGTACTATGCTAAGCAGTTTTTAATAAATGCTTATCTCAGGGAATATATGATCAAGTTGAAAGGAATATTTTTGTACTTTCTTACACTAGATTTAATATTTTGGTAAATATCCCTTGTAAAAAGCTAACTAATGTTAATTGATTAATAGATATTGATCAAAGAGCATGTAGTCAAATTGGTACAGAAGAGAGATTTACTAGTGATTGATATTGGGGAGAAACACCCTGGATGAAAGTATGAGAGCAGTGGTATTAGAAAAGTCTTCAACCCCTCAGGGTTACCTCTAGAATCATCAGGGGGAAAAGTAATAACCACTCTCAGGGGACTACCAGGAAAATGTGGGTTGGGAGAGTAAACCCATGAACTGAAGAATAATTGGAAGGAATGTACTGGCAGCTGGGAAGGATGGTGATCAGCTTCAAGTTGAAGATAAGAGCTGAGCTAAATTTTGGAAGAAGCAGGGGGAGTCTGAGAGGGGGAGATTAGGAGATAAGTGAATTCCAGGCATGAAGTATAGGCAATACCAAAAAAGAGAGATGGAAGATAGTGTCCTGGGTGAGGAACAACAAGAAGGCCAGTCTGGTTGGGCAGAAGAATGCAGAAAAGAGAAAGGGACAGAATAAAACTAGAAAGATAAATTGTAGTCAAGTTGGGAAGGATTTTAAAACCTAAACAAATGTATTTATATTTTACACTAAAGGAAGGCAATTGATGATGATTGACAAGGTCAGACCTCTGCTTTAGTAAACTTAGTTGGATGTTGGAGAGAGACTAGAGACAGGGATATCCATTAAGAAGTCATTAATAGTCTAGTTAAGAGGTGATAAAGGGAATAATTAGATGCCTATTATGTGTCAGGCTCTGTGATAAGCAATTTTGCAAATATTATCTCATTTGAAATTCACAACCAGCCTTTGAGGAATGAACTACTATTACCCCCATTTTTACAGTTGAGGAAACAGGTTAAGTGACTTGCCCAAGGTCACACAGCTAATAAGTATCTAAGGCTAGATTGCACTTAGGTCTTCATGACTCCAGATCCATTTAGCTATCCACTTGGCCACCTAGCTGCCTCTACTCTACTGCCTGAACCAGACGCAAGAGGTGTTGGAGAGGTAGAAATGGTAAGATTTAGCAAGTGACTGGATATACGGAGCGAGAGAGAGTGAGGAGTCCAAGGTACTACTCACATTTTTCATCTGGGTGACTGGAAGGGTGGTGGTACCCTCACAGAAACAGGGAAGTTGGGAAGTGGGAGTGGGTTTAGGGAGAAAGATAATGAGTTCTCTTTCCACTTGAGCATTTGAGTTGAGGCTCATTGAGAATCACATATTAAAATGCAAATACCTTGAAAAAGTTAATCCCTAAGCTATTATAAACAATCAACTTAAGCTATTATAAGCTAACAACTTAACTAAGCAGCTAATATTATAGTAGGGACAAATTAACAATCAAATGAGAACATAATAACAACAGCTTATATTAATATTGCACTTTAAGGCATAAGGAGGAAAGCAAGACTCTGACAAGGTCAGACACTACACAGTGTCAGAGATGGGATTCAAATTCAAGACTCTTTACTTCAGTTCTGTCACTCTTTTCTTTATACCACGGGCACTCTCATGACCATGACCATGACCTGAAGGACTAGGTTAAAGGAAATGGTTCAGTGTGAGGGAACTATTGGTATCAAACACCTTCCCCCCAGCCATAGGTGCACATCTGCAACCACAGAGTGGCTTATAATCTTAGAGGGCTTCCTGGTGAGGCTGAGTGACATGGTCATAGTCAGACAACTGGATGTATCAGGAAGGAAGGTAGAAAGGAGGGGGGGAGAGAGAAAAGGAGGAAGAGAAGAAACAAAGGAACAAGGAATAGAAGGAAAAAAGTAAGGAAAATGAGAAAGAAAGAAAGAAAGAGAGAGAGAGAGAGAGAGAGAGAGAGAGAGAGAGAGAAAGAAGAAAAAAGAAAAAAGAAAAAAGGAAGGAAGGAAGGAAGGAAGGAAGGAAGGAAGGAAGGAAGGAAGGAAGGAAGGAAGGAAGGAAGGAAGGAAGGAAAAAGTTAATGGTATTATAGGTGTGACCAGATGAAGGTAGAGAACATTGGCCCTGCCCCCTCTTTTATACTGGACACTTTGCCCTGCTTACCAGCAATTTAAGGGAGTGTTAGCAGTTTTTAACTTAATGTCACTGTCTATAATCATAATGCCTCTTACTTAGTAGTGCTTAATTTTTTTAAAACCTCAATTTCTGGGGGCAGCTGGGTAGCTCAGTGGATTGAGAGTCAGGCCTAGAGACGGGAGGTCCTAGGTTCAAATCCAGCCTCAGACATTTCCCAGCTCTGTGACCCTGGGCAAGTCACTTGACCCCCATTGCCCACCCTTACCACTCTTCCACCTAGGAGCCAATACACAGAAGTTAAGGGTTTTAAAAAAAAACTCAATTTCTGTGTATGGTGGCCCATTCCTATTATCCCAACTATCCGGGAAGCTTAGGATGAGATATCTTGAGTTCTAGACTGCAGTGAACTATAGTAATCTAATGTCCACGTTAAGTTTGGCATTAATATAAGGAGCAAATTATTATCTAGTAGCAAATAAGTTATCAGATTGCTGATAGAGGAGTAAACCAACCCAAGTCAGCAACAAGATCTCCCATGCAGATCAACAATTGGGTTGGGCCTATGAGAAGTCCTTGGATGTCCAGTATGGGCAAGAGAGAGAAGTCCAATTTCCTAAAAAAAAAAAAAAATTTAAGGAACTTAATTAAGTGGATTGAAATCAAATGAACTGATATACAAAGGAGTTTCTGAGTCATGTAGACAGAATGGCAGACTAGATATTTTCTCTGATTCCCATTACCTTTCAAATCTCTCTAAAACAGAAATTATATGCCAAAGATAAAGCAGCTTCAATTATTTCCATGGTATAGAACACTTAGAATTCAAAAGAATTATTAAAAAAAAAAAAAAAGAAGTTATGCTCACTAATCCTGATCTGACTTAGTACTCCAATTCTAGATCCCATGCTACCAGCAGCAAGACTACACTTAGACTTGGATGACAACCCACCTCTTCACTCTAGTCCTCTCCACTCTCTTTCCAGAGTTTTGGAGACCCTTGCTCCAGGCTTTGAAAGTTTTGCTTGAATTTTGACAGCCAGCTTGGCCACAGAGCCCTTCAGGAATAAAAGCCTACTTGGACCTACACTCTACCCTATACTACACACTACCTATTACTGCATTATATACACTACCTAATACTGAATTATAGAGGCTGGGGGAAACAGGCCCTAAAATATTAGTGCTATGAGAATACATCATGAGAAAAGGACTTCTTGAGTCTGGGGGCAGTATCCAGCACTCCACCAAGCCTGAGGGAAAGAGTACCCCACCCAACTAGGGCTAATTCTGACCATCCAAAGGTTGGTTGGTGTGGAGACTTAAGTTGGTGAAATGGGAATTGCTCAGTATGAGAGGAGTCTGAAATGCTTTGAGATCCAGCACTCAAGGAAATCACAATTAGAGAAGAGGAAGTCGGAAAGCAATTGATAAAGAAAATAAAGTACCAAGAAGAAATCTTAAAGACCTTGAACATAAACAGATAAATCCACAGGAAAAAAAAAACAATAACAGGAAAAAATAGAAGGAAATTTAGCCTCAAGATCTAGTAAATGAGTTTAGGCATCTATGAATAAATACTGAAAAACAAAGGAAAATGATCCAATATTTGATGAGACAGAGGACCCTGTGGAATTTGAGGGGAACATGGAATCATAGCACGCTGTTCCTGAGTGGTTTAAAAGAAAAATGATAATTATGAAAGCAGAATTGATGCCCTGCACAGCAAAAATAATGAGTCTCATAGAAAAGCTGGAATCTGAAATGGCAAGCCTTACCAAAGAAATAAAATGGAGCAGAAAGACAACCTAGCATAAGAAAAGCAAAACCCAACAATATTAAAAGAAAATATGGTCGCTATGAAAAAAAGATATTCTGATCTCAAAGGCAGGATATGTAGAACTAACCTAAGAATCAAACACAGGTCTACCTTGAGACAAAAAAGTTGACATCATAATTAAGAAAATAATAGGAGAGGATTGTCCAGAACTTCTGAACAGAGAAAATGAGATTCTAATTGTAAGAATTCATAGATCACCTAGTGAAAACAAAACAAAACAAAACAAAACAAAACAAAAAAACAGGGCTACAAACTCCAAGACACTTAACAGTTAAATTTAACAATTCAATTGAAATAAGAAGTTCTTCAAACCAACAGGAGAAAGACCTTTAAATAAAAGGAAAGGGCATTGGAATAATGGAAGACTACTTTGCACCTAGTAGAAAAAGGAGGAAGGAATCTAATAACTTGCTCCTAAGAGTACTGGAGATCAGGACACAGTCTAGGGCAGAAGTCGGCAACGTATGGCTCTCAAGCCATATCTGGCTCTACCTCCCGACTGGCCAGTCTGGGCAGAGCCCCAGGATGTGCCCCAGGGGGCCCTTCAGCCCCCGCCCCATATTCCAGCACCTTCGGCCTCCATCCTCCTCCTTCTGCAGGTGTTTATGGCTCTCATGGCCAAAAAGGTTGCCAACCATTGGTCTAGGGCCATGTTGGCAAACTTATGGCACAGGTGTTGGAGTGTGTTGGAAGGGGCTTCTCCATTCCCCCTCTGCATGTGTCTGAGGACATTTCTCATATCATTCACCCCTTTTCTCATAGCCCAGTGGGAATGCTTCCTCCCTTCCCTGTCTGGAGTAAGGTGGGGGATTCACATGTGGTATGAGGGTTGCAGTTTGAGTACTTGGTTTTTAAAAGGTTCACAATCACTGGTCTAGGGTGACCTATCCAGCAAATCTGAGCTTATCCCTACAGGACAAAAGATAAACATTCAATAATCAAGAAAAATTTGAAACACTTTAAAAAATAAAATTAGAACAGAAGGGCTTATTTGTTTCCCAAACACACCAAATAATAGAAATGCAAGAGTGAATAAATACAGTAAGCAAGGACAATACCAGCAACAGAATGACAACAAAAAGACCAGTAAAATAATGCTTTCTAAATGTATACAAGGAGACAGGAGTGAAGTGGAAATCTAGTAAAAGTTACAGTGAAGAGGCCTTGAGGGGGCATTGTGGACAGAATGCTTCTTTTGTGGGACTACATTACAGCATCCAAGGATACATGAAACAGGAGGAAGGAAGCAAGAGAATAGAAAGAAGTGAATGGCATATTGGAGTCAAATCAAGGAGTAGGAATAAGGGAAAAGTGACCTCTGGTCTCATATGGAGAAGAGGCTACAGAGAAGTGGGTGAAAAAGGATGGGCAAAGACTTAAAAGAAAGGAAGGAAAGAAGTCTTACTTTGGAGGTGGGAGGGGTTTCTACTAATGACGCTTCTATGGATAAAGGGAGATGAGGACTCTACATTGGATTAATCTTGGAGAATATAGTGCTTGAAAAGTCAATTTGTCCTAGGAGGAGGAAACTGGGGGAAACTGGCAGATAGGGGAGTGAGATCAAAGACATAGGGAGGTAATTTCCAGGCAAAAGCAGGAAAAACTAGAGGTCAATGAGAGAGGGCAGTTTAGATCAATAGTAGGGGAGGGACACTGTTGTGCTCTATGTCCTCTCTAACCCTGGCAATAACTGGCATTGTTTTGAGAGTAGAACACAATGGAAAATGGAAATCCATGGGATAAACCCAAAATGCAGGAGAAGAAAGTACCTGGAAAGAAGTGCCTAGAATACATACCTTGGCAGCTTTAATTGTATGAGAAATATAGAGAAAAAGAGACTGAATGATTATAAAGGTCATCAGATAATGAGGGTCTAGAGCAAACAGAAGGAGAGGATGAGTAATGAAATGCCTTATTGGAAAAAGTCACAAAAAAATGAAATTAAAAAAAATTAATGAACAGAACTAACTGAAAAAGAGGAGAGACAAGATTTATTTAATTTACTAATTGAAAGGGGTAAAAAACAGAAAGAAAAATATATAACCAGGTAAAAGCAGTTGAGAGGAACTAATGAAGAAAACCCTAAAGAGAAAGGGGTAAGAAACAAGAAGAGAGTAGGAGTAAGGGGAAGAGAGCCAGTGTGGTACAGAACTCTTATTTAAAAAGTATTAAAGTAATTTAAGGAGTTGCATGCTGGGAGGTAAAATATTGGATTAAGGACACTCCACTTCCCCTAACCGCCACCCAAAGAAAATAAATCATCTCAAAAGAAAACTAGAGAAACATGTCTCACTGAGGTAAGGAGAGAGTAGCCCAGGTAGTACAGCATCTGCAAGAACTGGCAGGACTTGGAGCAGCCCAACATGCTAAGACTCCATCAAAGACAGTAAAGCTGCAGAACAGATAGGACCTCAGTCCAAGCCACCCTACGTGGATATAGAAGACAGGAACCACTGCACTTCCATGTGGCAGCAAAGGACCTGAAGCAGAACCCAGAGCAGGGGACCAGCCCAGCCCACAAAACATTAGGGGAATGACTAAAATGGAGTGCTGGACAAGATAACTGCAAACCTCCTCAGAACAAGCCAGCAGGGCCTCCTCCTCAACAAACTCAACATGTGAAATAAAGGCAGCTGGGCCCACCCCAAGTACCAGAGAAGAGTACTCTGCAAGCTTGGAGCAGTGTGCCCTCTACCCCAGGAACATAAAAATACCTCAACAGATAGATAAAATCAGATGTGTACTTAGTAGGGGGGACCAACTAGAAAAATGAGCAAAAGACAAAAGACAAAAAGAGAGAGAGAGAGAGAGAGAGAGAGAGAGAGAGAGAGAGAGAGAGAGAGAGAGAGAGAAAGAAAATTA
>NC_058132.1:248984489-248999846 GCF_016433145.1 Gracilinanus agilis
AGAGAGAGAGAGAGAGAGAGAGAGAGAGAGAGAGAGAGAGAGAGAGAGAGAGAGAGAGAGAGAGAGAGAAACCCTTAGAAAGTTACTTTAGTGATAGGGAAGACCAAAATATGAACTCAGAAAAGAACAACAACACCCAAAAGGAAAAATGTGAAGCCTCAAAGGAAAGTGTGAAAGGGTGTCAGTCACCCAAAGAAACCCTGGAAGAAATCAAAAAGAACTTAATAAACCAGATAATTGGAGAATTGACAAAATAAACTCAACAGCTTAGGGAAAATTCACTAAAGAAATCAACTTCCTAAAAACTAGAATAGGCCAAAAGGAAAGAGAAGCACAAAAGACACTGAATAAAACAATTCCCTTAGGAATAGAATGGACCAAATGAAAATGGGGGGGGGGGAGTAGAGGGGAGGAGACATTGAAGAAAACAACTCTTTAAGGAATAATATTGGTCAAATGGAAAAGGAAATCAGAAAACTCAAGGAAGAAAAGGACTCTCTAAAATTTAGAATTTGACAAATGGAAGCTAATGAAACCATAAGACATCAGGAAACAATAAGACAAAATCAAAAATAATGAAAAAAAGGAAAGGAAATCTTAAATACCTCCCTGGAAAAATGACTAACCTGGAAAATAGATTCAGGGGAGATAACTTAAGAATGATCAGAATACCCGGAAGCCATAATCAAAATAAGAGCCTGGACACCATATTACAATAAATCATCAGGGGAAACTACCCTAAGATCCTAGAACAAGAAGGAAAAAATAGAAATTGAGAGAATCCACTGATCATTTCCTGAAAGAGACCCCAAAATAAAATACCCCAGGACTATTATAGCCAAATCCCAGAACTCCCAGGCCAAGGAAAAAGGACTACAAGCAGTCAAAAGAAAACAGTTCAAATATCATGGAGCCACTGTCAAGAAAAAATTATTAAAGTAACCAAAAGAACATAATAACTGTTTTCTGCAGAAGAGGTGACAAAAACCATAACTTAAAAAAATAATTTTAGAGAAGGGTATAAGAAAATATAAACCTAACATAACTTTAAATGTGAATATGTTAGAGTGCAGCCCAGAGATGGGAGGTTCTGAGTTCATATCTGCCCTCAGATACTTCCTAGCTCTGTGACTTTGAGCAAGTCACTTAACACCCACTGCCTAGCCATTACTGCCTTTCTGCCTTGGAACCAATACACAGTATTGATTCTAAGACAAAGTAAATATTTTTAAAAATATGAATGGATTTAAAAAGCCAATAAAGTGAAAAAGAGTGACAGATTGGATAAGAAAACAAGATCCTACAATCTGTTGCTTATAAGAAACACAGTTAAAAAAAAACCTGAGGGGATGAAAAAAATTTCTGTAAATCAAATGAAATTTGAAAAAGCAAAAGTTACTATCATGATATTAGAAAAAGGGAAAACAAACACTCAAAAAATTAAAAAGGGATAAGCAAAGAAAACATATTATGAACAATATAACAATAGACAACAAACCATTTCAGGAATAAACTTATATGCTTTAAGTTCCTTAGCATCCATTTCATAGGGAAAACATCCGAGTTTTGAAAAGATCATAGTAAGACAAAGGTGACAAGATATTTCAATGTCTCTCTCTCAGTTTTGGATAACTAACAGAAAGATAAACAAAAGAAAATACAGAACTGAACAAATTTCTGGAGAAATAAGAATTAAAAGAATTTATGGTCAAAGGATTTGAACAAATAGTTATTGCAAAAAAAACCCAACTAGTTAGTATTCATAAATACATGAAAAAAATGATCCTAGTCACAAATAATAAGGGAAATGCAAATCAAAACAACCTAGAGGTTTCACCTCACCCCCTGAAAATTTATAAAAATGACAACATTGAAAGATAGACATTATTGATGGAGCTGTGAAGTGGTGCAACCATTTTGGAAGCAATTTGGAATTATGCAAAGTAACTAAAATGCTGCTCCCCTTTGAACCATATATTCAAATACTAGTCTTATAACCTCAGTGAATTCATCAATAAGAAAAAATTCACCATATACTCCAAAATATTTATATCAACACTTTTCATGATAGTTGATAATGGAAACAAAGTAAACATCCATTGTTTGGAGAAAGGCTAAACAAACTGTGATACATGAATGTAACAGAATATTGCTATGCCATCAGAAATAATGTGTGTGATGGATAGAGAGATGCATAGAAAGATTTATTTGAGTTGATGCCAAGTGAGAAAAGTAAAAAAAAACACAATTTAAATAGTGATGACAATGAAAATAGAAAAAACAATGGCACAGGGGGGCAGCTGGGTAGCTCAGTGGATTGAGAGCCAGGCCTAGAGATGGGAGGTCCTAGGTTCAAACCCAGCCTCAGACACTTCCCAGCTGTGTGACCCTGGGCAAGTCACTTGACCCCCATTGCCCACCCTTACAACCCTTCCCACCTATAAGTCAATACATAGAAGTTAAGGGTTTAAAATTAAAAAAAAAAAACAAACAAACAAAAAAAAAACAATGGCACACTAAAAATAAAACAAAAGAAAATGTGATACAATTATGAAGATCAAAAGGGACCTGAAATAAAAGATGAGAAGGCAACTCCAACTTACTCTTTCATAAAGGTGGAAGGTCCACAAGTGCTACACATTGCACATGTTTTGGAACTTTTAAAATATCTAGACCAGTTATACTGACTTTTTTTCTTTCTAAAAATGCTATTTTTCATATTGGATGGCTCTCTAGGAGGGGGAAGAAAAAAGATACATGGGAAAATGTGGTTATGTAAGAAACAGAAAAAGAAAAAAAAGACTTTTAAAAATTCACTTTGAGTTTATAGATCCCAAATATCCTTCCCTCCCCCCTTTCCTCCACTTCTCATTTTTTATTCTATTTTTTTATTTTAATAAGAATTTTTCACATAAGTTTTCTGAAGTTATATAATTAATGTTGTCCCCCTCTTTTCTTCCCTCCCAGAGCTGACAAACAATTCAATCTTGGTTATACATGTGTTATCATACAAAACATATTTTCATATTATTCATTTTTATAAGTGAATAATCTTATAAAAACAAAACCCCAAAATCATATATCCAAATAAATAAGTGGTAAATCATCTGCATTTCTATTTCAACAGTTCTCTGGAGGTGAATAACATTCTTTTTCAGAAGTCCCTCAGAATTGTCCTAGATCATTGTATTGTTTTTAGTAGCAAAGTCTACATTTTATTTTTCCATAATATTTTAATTACTGTGTACAATGTTCTGGTTCTGCTTATTTCACTCTGCATCATATTTCACTCTGCATCAGGTCTTTCAAGCTCTATCTCCTTATAGCACAATAATATTCCATCACTATCATATTCATCAATTTGTTCAGCCAGTCCCCAACTGAGGTACATTCTTTTAGTTTCTAATTCTTTGCCACCACAAAAAAATAGCTATAAATATTTTTGTACAGATAGGTCCTTTCCTGTTTTTTCCAAATATCCTTTTCACTGAAATTATTGCCTAGCCATACAAGAGCAGAGAATAGCTCAAAATCACTAAAAGTGACATTCATTTCCTTTTAAGCCATCAAGCCCTCTTCCTTCCTCCTTTTAATTTCTAAACATAATTTACATTTACAGTGTAAGAAATAAAAAGGATACATATATATATAAATATTAGGGTTTTATTGAAAGCCATATTGATAATTAAAGCCACATGCCTGATAAGAGCTAGTTTAAATGCTGCGCCATGTCTTCCCACTGGCTTGCTTCAGCAGGAAAAGAGTGTGTGCCCTTCCAGGCACTTCCTTTTTATTCTTCTCTCTACGTTATTACACTTCCTGTCTATGTCATTACACAAGAGGAATCATGGGAAATGTAGTCTGAAAGAGCCCTAAATGTCCACAGGAAGTTTAGATCAGAGACCTCAAAATTAGTTCAAGGACTCCCAAATTTCCAATATCACAACAGATACTATTCAGAATATATGTACCAGTGTATTAACTCAGTGAACTAGGCATCCAATTACATTTTATATTCTGGACAACTGACCTTTTTTATCTATATGTTTTTTCCTTTATTGTTTCCGTATTGTTTAGCTAAATATAATAATACCTAACACTTATATAGTGCTTACTATGGGCCAAGCACTAAGTTAAGCACTTTACAAATGTTTTATCACTTAATTCTCACAACAATCCTGGGGTGTAGATCTATTATTATCCCCACTTTAGAGATGAGGAAACTGAAGCAAACAAAATGTTAAGTAGCTTAACAGGGTCACACAGTTAGTAAATATCTGAGGAAGGAGATTAATTAAGATCTTCTTGATCCCAGGTCCAGTGTTCTCTCCATTGTGGCACCTACTCACTAATCTCTTTTGCATAATCATGGATCTCATTGATGTTCTGAGACTTAGTGAAACCAACTCCTTATCATCTTCAAACAAGAATATCAGCAATAGGGAAATTCTTTCCTTTTTGGACCCTCCAAAGAGGGCCCCAGGAAATCCTCCATAACCAAATGTAAAATCCTATTTAGCTTTTAAAGCACCTGACCCCTTCCTACCTTCCTAGTCTTCCTATACCTTATATTTTACCATATACTCTGTGATCTAATGACATTCATCTCCTTGTTGTTCCTTGCAAGAGATGCTCCATCTCTAGGCTCTGACAATTTTCACTGGCTATCCTCTGTACTTGAAATTCTCTTTCTTCTTATCTATGTCTCCTACGTCCTTTCAATTTCTAGCTTGAATTGATCATTTATAAAATCATGAAATAGCGGTAAGCATGCCCGATTCTTTGGATACTCACTGGAAAAAGACCATGACTGACAGAAGGAAATGGGACAGCTCTCATGCTTTATTTAAACAAAGAGGATATGGAAGCAAAAAGCCCATGAAGGCAAAGACAAGCATTGAAAAGTAGGACAGAGTTGTGGGAAGATGGCAGCACAGAAATAGGAAATGACACGGTAAAGTAAGACAGGCAATATGGAGAAGAGATGAGGACAGGGAGTGACAGAGAATATCACTCTAATAATAGATTAGAGTTGGGAGAACTAGATAGCATGGGCTTGATGGAGATGGAAGTATGCTGGCAGGAATGGGCATCAGTTTGAGGTCTCATTTTCATACAATTCTTTTTAGGAAACAGAATAATTCCTATCTGTGCATTAAAAATTTATTCATTAGCCTGTCCAAATTATCTCAACGTTATTGACAAAATTCAAAGTTATCAACACCTTTTTGAGGTTCTGCTGGTCTGGACCTGGGAAGGTCTAGATTTTGTCTGGAATTTACATATTATAAGACCAAAAACCTTGATGGACAGCACCTAGATGGTTTCCCCTGATTCAGCACATATTACCAGAATATGAATATTAGTTAATATATAATACATCTATGATTTGTAAATTATGCTCCTTTTGATCTTTGGGTTGGTTTCTGCATTACTTCTAGGTTCCTTTTTACAATCTTATTTCCTGCTATTGCTCTCTATACTGGCTAAATGGCTACTTAGTGAGCTTACTGTACTGACTAGAAGGGCTAAGTGTTAATCAGGCAAAGTAGAACAAGATCCAGCTTTAACATGCAACTAAAATATTCCTTCTACATGTTTCCTCTTTAATGCAAATGTCTTTACCCCAAGAATATCTTCAATTTAGCTTACATATATCTTGTTCTAGTATATAGTTGTTTGCATATGTCTCCCCATTAGATTATGAGCTCCTCAAGAACAGGTGTTGACTTTTACCTTTCTTTATATGCCCAGGACTTAGCACAGTGCCTAGTGCCTAGCACATAGTAGGCACTGCATCTCTGTTGACTTGACTTGTTGATTTGACAAGCACCTCTGGAGAGCATACTTACAAAAACATCATCATTATCATATACAACCACTAATAATATACACTGTGAAATAGTTTATCATCTACAGTAATGTTTACTTATTTATTATACTGTATGTTATGTATTTTTCTCACTTAAAAGAAAACATCTGTAGTAAATTGTTATTATTGATTTGTGGACTCCTTACAATAACTGTAAACTGCCTCTGAACCATACCCAAGGATTTTTAGAACCTAAGCTTCTAGGTTCTAAATATTCACTTTACTAGGCAGAAATGAATTCATTTTAAACTATATTTTGGGGCTAGTCGTTCATCTAGGTATGAAGTAACCTAACTATACTAATTCATGTCTCCAGATTATTCAAGGAAGTAGCATAAGTCTCGTCAGATTCCTTGATAAAATGGAACTACTCTGCAGCAATCCCCTGATCTGCTAGTCTAGGAACCCCTTTTGAAAATGAAAATGAACAGTTCTGAAAGACTTAAGGAACTCTCATCAACTAAATAATCAACCCTGACTCCAAAGAACTGAGGAAAAAGAGTACTGACCATCTCATTTCAGAAAGATGATGAACTAATAAGCAAAATAAGAAATACATTTTGGGACATGACTAATGTGGGAATGTGTTTTGCTTTACTATGCTTACAGGCTACAAGGGCCTTGATCCTTCTTCCCTTCTTTTCCCTTCCTTTCCCTCCCTCCTTTCAACCCTTCTTTTCCTCTCTCTCTCTCTCTCTCTCTCTCTCTCTGTCTCTCTCTCTCTCTCTCTCTCTCTCTCTCTTTCTCTCTCTCTCTCTCTCTCTCTTTCTCCCCCTCTCTCCATCTGTCTGTCTGTCTGTCTCTCCCTCCCTCTCTCTCCCCTTCCCTCCCTTTTCCTCCCTCTCTCTCCATCTCCCTCTCCCTCTCTCTAAGAGAGATGGGAAAGAACAAAAGAAATTAGCTTAGCTCAGCATGACCTGCTCTTAGTAAAGCTGTATCTATCTTTTTTGAAAGTCTTTCCTTTCTAAATGTTCATAAACTATCCTTCTCCCAATATTATTCTTAAGAAATACTCACCAGCCTGCAGTTCAATATGTATGCTCCTTTTCCCTTTCCATCTAACCAAATATGGCCTCTTCCCCTATCTCCAGACCTGTAGATTTTCCCACTGTAGAGAATCTCTAGCAGGGAGAGTTTAAGCATGAGAAAATTAGAGGGAAAATCCCACTACTTCATTATTCCTACTAGTTATCAGTTCTGGTAAAAGACTAGTTGGGGAAAAGGATGGAACCAAAGGATAAAATATAATAAGCCATCAAAACATTTCAAGCTCTGAAGAAGTTAAGGGAGGCTATGTATGCTTCAGAGAAAAACTGTTTCTCAATCAGAACATAAGTGGATCATTAGCGTTCCAGAAATCATTAGCAGATCACATTAGCAAAAATATTAAAATTCCCTCTTAGAGAAGAAAATTAAGTCAAAAAAAATACACCTCTCAAAGTCTCAGCTTCCTCATCTGTAAAATGAGGGTGTTTTGCTAGATGAATTTTTCCATCTCTTCCCTACTTCTTTACAGATTAAAATGAAATTCAAATCAGTTCAATTCGGCTAACATTTACTAAGCTCCTACTATGTGTCAGGAATTGTGCTAGGTACTGGGATATAAAGACAAAAATTATACAATACCTGCCCTCAAGAAGCTTCTGCGCAACTGAGGGTAACAACATGTACCCAGACACATAAATATAAAATATATAAATAAACACAAAATAATTTTGGTGGAATTGGATAGGAGCACATTTAAAAATAAGATCAGACTTCCAGAGGAAGCACTGATGGAATCTGAATGCAGATTGAAGGAGACCATTTTTCACTTTATTTTCTTCTTGTTTTTTAAAAATTGTCTTCTTCCACAACATGATGAATATGTAAATATGTTTCATATGATAGCATATGTATAACCAATATCAAATTGCTTATAGTCTTAGGGATGGGGAGTGGAGAGAGTTAGAGAATATGAAACTCAAAATGTTGGAAAATGAGAGTCAAAAATTGTATTTACAAATAAGTGGGAAAAATAAACATTCCCAAGAAAAAATCAGATCAAAAAGTAATACAGGTGGGGGCAGCTGGGTAGCTCAGTGGAGTGAGAGTCAGGCCTAGAGACAGGAGGTCCTAGGTTCAAACCTGGCCTCAGCCACTTCCCAGCTGTGTGACCCTGGGCAGGTCACTTGATCCCCATTGCCCACCCTTACCACTCTTCCACCTATGAGACAATACACCGAAGTACAAGGGTTTAAAAAAAAAAAAGTAATACAGGATAAAAAAATTTTTTTTAATCATGAGAGATATAATATCTAGGAAAGGTCTTCTGTAGGAAGTGATACTTGAATTGAGCACAGAAAAAAACCTAGGGATTGTAAGAGGCAGACACAGAGGCGGGTGGCTTTCTAGACACTCCATATAAAATGCATGGAGGCAGAAAATGGAAAGGTATCTATGAGGAGTAAATAGGCCATTTGGCTGGGATGTCTCAACTCCCATGATCGATCAATCAATCAATCAATATTTATTAAACACCTACTAGGTGCCAGGCACTATGCTAAGTGCTGGGGATACAAAAAAGAGGCAAAAGACATTCCCTGCCTTCAAGGAACTTACAATCAAATGGGGAAGACAACATGGAAACAAATATATACAAAGCAAGTTATATACAGGATAAATTAAAATAATTAACAGAGGGAAGGCACCAGAATGAAGAGGGATTGGGGAAGACTTCCTGTAGAAAGTAGGACTTTAGTTGAGACTTAAAAGAAGTCAGAGCGACTGTCAGTAAGTGGACTGGAGGTAGGAATAGAGTTCCAGGTTTGGAGGACGCTAAAGAGAATGCCTGGAGCAGAAATTGGATGTCTTGTTTGTGAAGACAGCCAGGAGGTCAGTGTTACTCACTCTAAGACTATGTGGCAGGGAGTACAAGGTAAGTACCGAGTACAGTAAGTACAGTATGGTAAAAAGACTAGAAATGTAGGAGGTAGTTTATGAAGGGCTTTGAATGCCACAGAATTTTGTATTTGTTTCTGGAGTCAATTGGAAGCCAATGGAATTCATTGAATAGGGATATAATCAGACCTGTGCTTTAGGAAAATTCCTTTAGTGGCTGAATAGAGGATGAATTGGAATGGAGAAAGACTTGAGGCAGGCAGACCTACCTGCAGGCTATTGCCAAAAGTTCAGGCTGGAGGCACTGAAGACCAGTTACTAGGGTGGTGGTAGTGTCAGAGGAGAGAAGGGGGCAGTCTTCAAGAGATGTATTTGGGAAATATTTAACAAAATTAATAAAAAATATAATAGAACATAGATGATGTTAATATGTGGTTTTCTATGACAATATGTGGCCTGCAGAGATCTTTATATATATATATATACATATATATATGTATATATATATATATATATGGTTTAGTCACCCATTTCTATTTGATTTTAATAACACTGATATAGAGAATGAATTGGAAAGAGGGGAAAATAGAAGAATGAAAATCAGTTAAGAAGCTATTGCAAAGGACACATGTTACAACCAGTGGAAATGTGCGTCGGCCATGGGTGGGGGAAGAGCGGGGGGGTGAAGGGGAAAGTAGGGGCATAAAGTATGTAAACAGGTTAAAATGAATATTAATAAATGTTTAAAAAAATAAACATTTTTAGGCAAAAAAAAAAAGAAGCTATTGCAATAGTTCAAGAGAAAGGTGATAGAGTATTGGTTACGTAAATAGAGAAGAGATAGGTACAAGAGGTATAACTGAAAGGACTTAGAAATTGCTTGGATATGAGAGGGAGAGTAAAAGAAATAATTTTAGATTTTGGTGTATTGTATCACTGTTGGTTTGTTTCTTTAATTTTTTTCTCTCTCTAAACAGTTATTATTTTTTTCCCCAGACTACACAAAGGTACTCTTTAAGAGATCTACAACTCTTTCTGGTTATTTTGAAATTTTCCTAGAAGATTTTTTTTTCCCCTAGCCATGGAAAATTTGACATCCAAAAAGCAACATTAATATGCAAATTAACATACGGTAAAATTCATTTTGGTGCCTCATAGGCAGTATTTTTATAAATACAGAAACATAATTATGCATCCTCTAGAGGACTAAAAATAATTATACAAATTTACAACAAAGCCCAAGGCAATGTTTCCTTTTAACTGACTGTTTTTAATATCATTTAAATCTTGTTAGAACTTAATTACCAAATCTCTCTTGTAATAATTCAGGTGGAAGATTCAAAGTCTAAACTTGCCATTCAGGAAACAGAACTTCATCTGGGAAACAAAGACATTGAAGTACTAATTACCAAAATAGGATCATAGCTGTAGAGTTGGAAGGCCATCCAGTCCAACCCCATCAGTTTTACATAAGGAAACTGAGACCTAGTGAGAATGCAACAAATATGGTCAGTGCCAGAGAACGGATTCAAACTCATGCTCTTTGATAATAAATTCAGTACTCTTTTTTCTTCACACATCATCTATCTTGCCACTTTCAAGGTGATCAGCTTTTCTATCTTGTTTCATCTCCCCTGGAGCTTTAGCATTTGGATAGGATCTCCAAAAATCATATTCCCAGTTCCAGGAGTTCATCTACACAGGTAGAATTCACACTCTGGTGCTAAGCTATCCTAAAAACTCAATTAACCTACTCAATATTGCTATTGATTCTGGAAAGGACAAGTCAGTCAGCTGTTCTTTGGATCAACTCACCATTCTTGTGATTCCCCTGACCAAAGTTCTTTCCCTACTCACTATTCTTATGACTCCTCAAACCAAAACTTCTTACATACTCACCATTTTGTGATTCCCCATACTCAAGCTCCCCCACCTCATTATCACTTCCCTTTATAAGTTGACTCTCCCTTTAGGTTGTAAGATCCTTGAGAGCAGGGATGGTTTCATTTTTGCACCTGCATTCATAGCACATAATATAATGCCTGGAATATAATACACCTTTTATTTCATTGTTTCTTTGATTCTTTCTCTGTTTCCTTCTCTTTGTTTCTCTCTCTCTGTGTGTCTTTCTCTCCCTTCCTTCTTTCCTTCCTTCTTTTCTTTCTTTCCTTCTTTCTTTCTTCCTTCCTTCCTTGCTTCCTTCCTTTCTTTCTTCCTTTCTTTTTCCTTCTCTCAATAGATTGAGAGCCAACCTAGAGATGGGAAATCCTTGATTCAAATCTGACCTCAGATATTTCCTAGCTGTGTGAGCCTGGGCATGTCAGTGAACCCACACTGCCTAGCCCTTACCACTCTTCTGCCATGGAATTAATACACAGCATTAATTCTAAGATAGAAGATAAGGGTTTTAAAAAAAAACAAACAAACCTCTTACTTTCTGTCTTAGTATTGATTTTAAGACAAAAGAGCAGCAAGGGCTAGGCAATTGGGGTTTAATGACTTGTCCAGGGTCACATAGCTAGGAAATGTCTGAGGCCAGATTTAAACCCATATCCTCCCAACTTCAGACATGATTCTCTATACACTGAACCACCTAGCTGCTCCCATAGCAAACCTTTTCATTCAATCATTTAATCTATTCATTCATAGTATGTAATCGCATTCAGTTTCCTGATCCCCTGCCTACACAAAGGGTTGGAATATATTGTCTTTCCACATCTGCCTCCTAAGCTTTCCTTCAGAGCAAAGCTCAGTCACTATCTCCAAACAAGTATTGTCTCTATGATTTCCTGAATTATAGTCACTTTTGCCCATTTGAAGTTATACTGTATTGTTTTGTACATACTTTATAGTTACATCTCTATATATCTATTGTATCCCATCAGCAGAGAGCTGGGACCAGGCATTTATTTTTTCCTTAATAATCCTAGCACCTACTACAATGACTCACAAGTAGTATATTAAATTTAACTGAGACAAGATGGCAAGATGGATGGAAAGCCGGTCTAGAGCCAGAAAGACATGGGTTCAAATCCTGCCTCTGACACATATTCACCATGTCACCCTGGGCAAGTTACTTATCCTGTTGGTGCCCTACTCAACTCTCTAAAATGATGTTTCTATAAAATAACAACAACAACAACAACATAAATACTATAAGAAGTTGCATTGGTAGAAGGTATTTTCTCACCTGGAAGGCCCAGTGTAATCACAGATCTATCTACTACCTATTTCTGTCCCTAAAGTGAAACACTGAATTGAATAATAAGGAAATATGTGAGGTAGGGCGTGTTTACACTCCTTTTGTGAAGCATAATCAATACTCCATATTGACTCAGCAGGGCCCCTTGGTGAAGTGCAAGGCATTTGATATTCAAACATACTTGTGAAATTCACATTTTCACTTACTGATAGCTAACAATAGCTTTAATGAAAGTAGATTTCTCATTCAAATAAATGATCCTCCTTCACAAAAGAGAACACGAATTAATTAATTTGCAAGTCTTTCTCCCCATTAAGCATCCAGAGAATATATCTACACAATGCTGAATTTCAGTTTTAAAAAGTTGATTCAATGGGAGGAAAAATGAACTGTTCATTTTAATATTATGTTTTAACATATGACATTATGTAGAGAAAACAGCCAGTTGATTGAATTTCTCATTTTTTCATCCAGTTGTTTTGAGAACATATAGATAATGCAAGTATAAGTTTTGTCATAGTCTATGGAGCTATTCTTTTTCAGGAACTTTACTCCAGTGGGTAGTTGTATAAGATTGGAGGATGTCAAGAACTAAAAGACGTCATCTCTCTGGGCAAAAGGCTTTATACAGATGTGTGTATGGGTACATATGTATGTGTTTGTATAATAGATGCACACACATATATTGTCTTGTGTACATACATGCATACATATATGTGTTTTAAATTTCCTCCATATTGCTTCTTTTCTCTCTATTACTATTCTTTCTGTCACTGGCATGGAAGAGTGTGAAATTAGAATCTGTTTCCCTAAAAACTATGATTCCCAGCAAAACTACGATTTTCAGAACCCCACTCACTTCCTATCGTTATGTACTGCAGTAGATAGGATATAAATTGGGTGGAATTCCATGTCTAGCTCTCTTTTTCCTTCTTGTTGGAGGCTTTGGTGGAGGGGGCATTTTGAGCAGGTGGAAAAACTTAGTCATGTGGTTCTATTTTGTCAGATAATAAACTTTATAAATATAATATTTCAAATATTGAACATTAATTTTAATCTTACAAGAGTAGCATTAGGGTGGAGATTTGAACAAAGGATGCCAAGGAACCAGGGACTCTTGCATTCAACTATACCTTTTGCCACTGACATATTATAGATCCTTCAACAATCTCTCCCACTTCTTGGCTTCCTCCTTTAGCCAAAAAAAAAAAAAGATGTCATTGGTGATTCTAAAAATATCTTAAATTCTACTCGATATTTTAAAGCTCATTTATTAGTCTTGGGGAGAATATCATCCTTGCATTAATGGGAGGAATTGTTATACAAAAGAAAACAGGAAGATACAACCTCCATTTTCTTTGCAGAAGGCCCAAGTGAAAATATTCAGATTCCCCAGCAGGAAATGGGTTTTAGACTAGGTCTACACATAGATAAAATGAGGCGAAAGTTAGATTTTCTGACCCATTTATTCATTATAGAATGGGATTACTCAGGTCTCATGAAGTCTCTAAGGGTTGCTTGAGCCTGATACTCCTGAAGTCAATATGGTGTGTGACCTAAGAAGTCACTAGCCAGGTCTATCACCCACTGTGTCAGCAATTTCAAATTTTGGTTCAAGTTTTAGGGGCCAGACAGATTGAATAGTTAAAGCACAGAGTTGGAATTAGCTGCAAGAAAGCTGTATTACTATTGAGAGTAATCCACAATTGGAAAAAAAAAAAGGATACTTCTCCTAAATGCTTTATGCCAGAATTTTTATGCTAAATTTTTTATGCCACAATTTATGCTAAATTCTTTATGCCAGAAAAGCCTCTTCTCCATGGTATGTAGTCATTTATATCCCATTAAGTCAACATATATATGTTACATCGAATTAAGATGCAAAATCCCCAGCACACAGCCATAAACAGGAGATGCCATTTTCAAACCATGAGTAGACCATAGAAATGCCTTGCCCCTGCGATGCTAGAAAGTAGGGCAGGGGCCTCCGGTTCTTGTCTGAAGGGAAAAGGGAAACTCAAGCAATTTTTAAGGTGTTCATTGTTCTTCTAGCCTGCAGTGCTCTCTTTGTATTTGGTCCGGATAGGAAATAGTCCCCAGGCCAACACACCCAGGATATCTGGCTACGGCATTTGCCAGCCCATGTTTAGCAACAAGTGTTCTTCTCTATTTGAACTTTACCCATCGCATTTATGGTCACAACCAGACTAGAGCAACTTTGCTAGGATTTAATTCACCGTTTTTACTCTGACATGACCATGTCAAGGGGAAAAAAAACCCCTAAAAGGATGTGCATGCAAACTGCCAGAGAGAGAACAATCGGCATCGGGCATAGATCCAAGTCATTTGGCATGGTTTGCAGGAGGAGACCAGTTCTGATTAATGCTATCAAAACGCTTGTGTTTCTTTTGATTGATATGCCAGGCACTTGTTAGAATTATTGATGCTAGTGACAGCCATCATCACAGCCATTTCTGAGCTTCCATACTGTGCCCCCCTCCCCCTCCCCGTAAGGTGTGGATGTGAATGAAAGGGCTTTGATGCAAAGGAGTAAGGTAACATGGGGACTGCACGTAAACACATATGCACTTGCCCGGGCTTAGCCTGACGCTGACCATTTCTGTAAACAACACATAGAAATCCAATGTCGCGATCTTTATTTCCCTCTCTAAAAAGCCTCCTGAGCCATGATGGGAGGTAGATCTTGTCAGATCTATGCACATTGACAACACGTAGCTGGAAGAGGGCTGCTTTTTCTTTGTGAAGGTCCTGATCTAAAGAAGTGATTAGGGACATGAAATCTGGAACCTGAAACACAATGTTTGGGATGACATGGTTTACCCTGTGGTGACATGATAATAGAGGATAAAGATGGCTAAGTGTGATGTCCTCTAGGTTGCTCTTATTCAAGCCCAAGTGACAAAGGGGCAGAGAGAATCTGAGGATGACCCTGCCAAAGCAAAGCCTGCCCTGAATGCTGCAAAGGATGCCTAAGCCCTCTAAATAGGGGACACGTTGTTATTTTGTCCAAGCCCTGAAGGAAGTGTGAATAAATGCTTTCCCTTTACTGGATTATTCTATTGCTCCCCATTAAGACAGGTCACTCCCTATAACCTCCCTATGCCTTTTCAGCTAAACTTTGAGGCTGAAGGCTTTTCCTGTTCACCCTGTCACTGGAACCATCATGTGACCACTGCCTTCTGGCCTTTCTGTCTCCTGACAGAAATCTCCCAAGGCTGAGGTGAAGGAGGTCAGGAGGGAGGGAGGGAGAGAGGGCGAGAGAGAGGGAGAGAGGGGTAGAGGGAGGGAAGAAGGGGGCTGGAGATAGAAGAAAGAAAGAAAGAAAGAAAGAAAGAAAGAAAGAAAGAAAGAAAGAAAGAAAGAAAGAAAGAAAGAAAGAAAG
>NC_058132.1:249314073-249426963 GCF_016433145.1 Gracilinanus agilis
AAGCATCGCTCATTTCAACTAATTAAATGAAATTTTAGTTAAACAGCACCTTCAAATATTGGTATTGCAGCTGCAAGTGCATTTAAATAGCATTTACTCAGATATAATTAGCACAATTAAACATGGGTAGAAGTAGAAACACCATTCCTAATTATATTGATATAATCAGTTTTATTAATGCTTTATGGCAACAAAAGTGACATCTGACAGTAGAATACAGTTCATAACAGTATCTAGTGCTAAGCATTTTAACATATTTGGAACAAAAAGCCTTGTAAATTGTGGAAATTAAAAAAAAAAGCCTCTGTACTAATAAAGGTGCTCTTACCTGTTACGATACCATAGTTGGGTGGTTCAAGAATTACTCCATAAAACTGGATGATGTTTCTGTGACTGAGGACACTGAGTATTTCTGCCTATTGAAAAATCAAAGACAAACTGAGATAGTATAATTTTCACAATTATACAATGTTCTAATAAACCAGAATTGCTCAACTTCTGACCATGTTGGTCTTTTATTTCTCTATATATACACAAATTCTTTATGCAAATAGCCATTGACTTTGGAAAAGGAGTCTTTTATAGCACTTTCAGAAATGAGAATTTCCTTTATTATTTAGAGTAGAAACATGTTGCCAGGATTTTTGCAAAGGCAAATGCACAACAGTGTCGAAGGACTGTTACTTTACTAAGGGCTTTCCTAATTTTAACTCAGTGATACACTTGAAACACTTTTACTTCTGAACATAGGTTCTGACTTTTGGAGACCAGATTGGTATTTAGGAATGCATGAGACATTCCTTTGTAGTCTTTCTTCTGGGACAGAATTTGTTTTGTTAAATATACTGTGCTTATCTTAGCCAACAAAGTAGTCTAAAGCATTTCCTTTCTGTAGAAACAAAAATAAATTCTAAAAATATCCTTTTGTCAGATTAGGCACATAGTATATTCTAGTTACTAACCATATCTAGAGTTTGACGAACCCAAAGATCCATGCTTTGGAGTCAAGGACTCACCATTTGACAAAAATTGCTAGGAAAATTGTTAAGTAGTTTGGCAGAAATTAGGCATAGACCATCATTCACACCATATACAAGGATAAAGTCAAAATGGATAAATGATTTAGACATAAAGGAGGTTATCATAATTAGGGGAGAATGAAAAAATGTGCCTCTCATATCTATGGATAAGGAAAAATTTTTTAAACAAACAAGAGCTAGAGATCATGGGAAATAAAATGTATAATTTTGGTTATATGATATTAATTTTTTTACACAAACAAAATTAATGCAGCCAAAATTAGAAGAAAAGTAGGAAACTGAGAAATATTTTACAGCTAATTTCTCTGATAGAGGCCTCGTTTCTCAAATAAATAGGATACTGTGCCAATTTTATGAAAATACCACTCATTCCCCCATTGATAAATGGTCAAAGGAAATGAGCTGGCAGTTTTCAGAAAAAAAAGAAATCAAAATTATCAATGGTCAAGTGAAAACATGCTCTAAATCACTATTGACTACAGAATGCAAATTAAATCAGATACCATTCTACATCTATTAAATTGGCTCAAGGGACAGAAAAGGAAAAATGACAAATGCTCAAGAGAATGTGGATAAATAGTCACACTAAAGCATTCTTGATGGAGTTCAGAACTGGTACAACCATTCTGGAGAACAAATTTAAACTACAACCACCAAATGCTATAAAATCGTGCCTATTCCTTTGAGCCAGTGATGATATTAATAGGACTGTATCCCAAAGAGATTAAAGAAAAAAGAAAAGGATCTATTTATACAAAAATATTTATAGCAGTTCTTTTTGTGGTGGCAAAGAACAGGAAATTGAAGGGATGCTCATCAACTGGAGAATGGTTGGACAAGTTGTGGTATATGATTGTAATGGAATATTATTGTACCATAAGAAATGGTAAGTGGGCTTACATCACAAAAACCACGGATGTTTTACATGAACTGATGAAAAGTGAAGTGAGCAGAACCAGGAGGACATTACACATAGTAAATGCAACACTGTAATGATAATCAACTGTGAAAGACTTAGCTATTATGATCAAAACAATGATTCTAGAAAATTCCAAAGGATCCATGATGAAAAATGCTATCCATGTCAAGAGAGAGAGAACTGATAAACTCTGAGTGCAGATTGAAGTATACTTTGTTTCACTTTATTTTACTTGGAGGTTTTTTGAGGGCATGGTGGTGTGTATTTTCTTTTGCAACATGTATAATATGGAAATATATTTTGGATGACTGCACACATATGAACAATATCATATTACTTTTTCAAGAGGTTGAGGAGGGGCCGAACTAAGGAAGAGAATTTGGAAATCAAAATTTTTAAAAAATGAATGTTAAGGTCTAAACATGTAATTAGAAAATATTTAATGAAATAAATATGTTAAAAATAAAAATATTCTTTTGTTGCTATATCCAGGTTATTAAAAATTAGACAAGAACTAGAAAAAGTAGTCATAATTCAATAGTCCTGACATGGTCACCATCATCCTTGGAGAGGATAGCGTTGATGTACAAAAAGTCCTCACTAGATTTTAAAGTCAGCAGAACTAGGTTTATATGCCATGTATAATCTTTATGATGTAGGACAAGTCATTTCATTTCTCTGGGGCTCAGTGTCCCCTCATATAAAATGTGAGAGTTAGACTAGATGTTAACTAAATGTCTTTCTATCCAAAAATCTCTATGATCCTCTGAGATTGTAATGAATAATTCACTAACCCATGAACCCATACTGAACTTCCTGGTACTAACATATCACTATTCTTCTGTGTACTAGGGTGAGCCAATGAGATAATGTATGTAAAGTTCTTTGAAAACCATAGAGCAGAATGTAAATATCAGATATTTTGAAATAACGATGAGAAAGAGAATGCAGTAATCAAGAAACCAATCTAGATGTGCCTTGTTAAAACCATATGCCTGAGTCTTCCCAGACACTCAAGAGATCCCAATCTGCTAGTGGTGACATGAATGACCAAATCAGAAATTCAGTAGTTTTAGCCTGATGATTATATCTTACAAATAGATTAATATTTTGGATGAACAGATTCATGGATTGTTATAGATGAAAGGGATTTAAGGTAATATCTGCTCCAACCAGCTCATCTATGGATTCACAAGGTGATGATTTAGTTTATAGCAAGGTTTTTGATTTCTGCTACAATGGTCCATCTCATGGCTTTACGTTCCCTCTTTTTGGAATCCTTTTGAAAGATCTACAGAACATTAAATGAACAAATGCTGAATCTTAGCCTCTTTCCTTCATTTCACAATTTTTGCCTTCTTAATCCTAGTCATATTCTGATTTCCTTAAGAAAAGAAGTAAATCTTCTGCCTTGGAGCCAATGCACAGTATTAACTCCAAGATGGAAGGTAAGGGTTTGAAAAAAAAAAGCAAGCTATTTGCATACTTAATCATCTATTAATTAAAAGTATGCGCTGAAACAAAACAAAAAAAGAAAAGAAAAGAAGTGAAATGCTGCTTGACTTTGCAGTCTCTCTTCAGCTTTCAGGTTTGCTCTGTTCCAGCTAGATGTGCTTCCAAAATTCATGTGCCATAAAGTCTCTATAACTAGAGGTTAGAAATATTACAATCTGTTAAACACATTTAGGAGAAAGGAAGTAAGGAAGTTCAACTCTTTTTTTCTGGGAAAACAAAACAAAACAAAACAAAGGATACTTAAAGTAGCCTACTTATACTAAAGTCCACCAATTACATTATCATCCTGTATCTTGTTCCAGACTGGCTTATCTCATCAACCTATCAATTGCTCTTTCATTTTTATCTCTGATTTGTTTTGGAGAACCCACAACTCTAATTATGACTTACAAGAAGGAAAAGAAGAAACATGAGTCAGCTGTATGATGTACTTCAAAGAGTATTAGATTCTGAATTATGCATATGAGTGAGATTTCCCAGTTCTGCAACTTACTACTCTTGTGATTCTAAGCAGCAACTTTATTTGTAGAATGAAGGAGTTAGATTTGTTGTTATGTCATTTTCAGATGTGTCCTATGCTTCATGACCCCATTTTGGATTTTCTTGGCAAAGATACTCAAGTGGTTTGCTATTTCCTTCTCCAGATCATTTTACAGATGAAGAACTAAGGTAAACAGGATTAAAATGACTTGCTCAAGATCACACAACTAGAAAGTGTCTGAGGCCAAATTTGAATTCAGGAAGATGAGTCTTCCTGATCCCAGGCCCTATATTTTATCCATATATATAGAGAGAATATATTTCATGTACATATACACATATACTTATGTATATATGTTTATGTATGTATATTCTGTGTGCATGTATGTGTATATGTATATTAATAGAAATGCATATATTTATATACACAGAGAATATACATACATATACATATGTGCCTAAATATATATATAAATATAAATAAAATGTATACCTAGCTACACAGGGGTTAGATTAGATTATCCCTAATATTTCTTTTGTCTCTAAATTTTTAATTCCATGAATCCAAAAGTAGAAAAAGGCTTCAATGCATGGCTGGACATAGGACTGGCCTTAGAATCAAGATGACTTAGCTTTCAAATTCTGCCTTTGGCACCTACAACCTAGTGACCAAGGCAAGTTACTTGACTTCTTATTGCTCCAGGCAATTCTCTTAAACTAAACTTTATCATAAGCCAGTTGCAGATCAGTATCTATAGGGATTTCTACAACAGGAATTCTCTGATTACATCATAAATACATATATTTTTTAAAAGAGCCATAGATATATTTCTTTGGTTTTAAGAGGTTTGTCAGGCTAGTAGGCTACTTTTCTTCCTTCCTTCCCTCCTTCCTGCTCCTCTTATTCCCTACCTCCTCCTCTCTCTCTCTCTCTCTCTCTATTTCTCTCTCTCTCTCTCCCTCCTTGTGCCTTACAATCAACAGAAGTATTGGTTCCAAAGTAGAAGCAGCAAGGGGGAGGCAAATGGGGTTAAATGACTTGCCCAGAGTCACTCAACTAGGATGTGTCTAAGGTCACATTTGAACCTTACTACAGAATCGTCTAGCTGTCTTTTGTTATTGTTACTTTCAACATTCTAATAGCCTCAAATCTCCAGACAGGGAATACAGGGGAGAAAAGGGAAAGGTTCTAACCTAGGTCACTGTTGGTCCAATGACTACTGAGAAAATCAAATAAGACCCCCTTTCCAGAACCTGGAGTACTCTAGACCGGTGATGTCAAACACAAAATTGAAACAGGTCCTTGAAGGTCCATATTGATTTAGAAAACCACAAATTAACATTATCTGTGTTATATTTCATTTTTATTTCTTTCCTTAAATATCTCCCAGTTATATTTTAATCTGGTTCCCCTAGTCAGAGTTTGACAACTTCTATTTACATTAAATAATATCACTGAGGGTTCCCATATACTTCGGGGTAATTTCAAATCATTGAGTCTGGTTTTCAAAGATCTAGTTCATACAAGTAAGATGCCTCCAGGAGCTCAGAATTCAAAAAAGTAGATTTTAGTCCTCCCCAGGTTAGGTCAATCCCTTGACATAAACTCTTCATCTGCCCCAGGCCTGCCTGGAAGCAGGTCATAATCAGCATAGATACATTGTGAACTTGGTCAACATTCCTAGCATTATTCTGTACTAGGCTAGCATCCACCAAGATCAGCTAGGATGGATCTGAAGCTCTATTGCAAAGGTCTATGGCTGTGAGAGCCATAAACCCCTGTGGAAGGAGGAGGATGGAGGTGGAAGGCATTGGAATATGGGGCGGGGACTGAAGGGCCCCCTGGGGCACATCCTGGGGCTCTGCCCAGACTGGCAGGTCGGGAGGTGGGGCCAGATATGGCTCAAGAGCCATATGTTGCTGATCCCTGCTCTACTGGATGCTGGGAACAGAGTTCCTATATTTTCCACCTACCACCATTCATAACTCAATGATTATTTAAATGATGTATACCCTATTGTTATAGCATCTGCTTCTTTTGGTTGCTCTGAAATATATTATTTTGGTAGATTCTTATGCCATTATAAGCTCCATTTAATTCATTTTGCAAATTCTATAACAATATCACAGACAAGGGAAGATGGAGTTCTTTGGATTTTTTCTTTGGATCTTCAGAGACTAAGTAATGTTGTAGATACTACATCTATTTAAATGTGCAAATGTTTACTCAGAAAAAGTAGAACTGAAGATTGTGAAGTATGTGTTTTCAATTTTTTCCCCCTGAAAATGCACATATAGGATTTACTAACTTTGGTAATAGTCAACTATATAACCTTTGTACTAGACTTGGAATTACATTTTATTATCTATAACTGTGGAAGAGAATAAAATCCAGTTTGGAAACTAAGTTTTAATGTGTATACTGTGCCTCTTTTCAGTCAGAAAGTCTAAGTTTTTTGTTTGCTTTTTTCTGAGGCTGGTCCTGGTTGGAAGCACAGCAGTCTTTCATAGATCATATTCTACTAATGATCAGTCTTGGAGAGCTGACCTCCTCTGGTTCCAACCTGGGCTTGTTTGCCCTCCTTAAGCAGTCTAGTTCCCCAGTTCCCTACCCCCTACCCTCCCACATGCAAAAGAAGACTCACAATATTGGTGCCATACTTAATGAAGATTCGTTTTGCAAATCTAAAAATTATAAAGAAGGGAAGAAGGGGTTCCTTGGCTTAGCCTACCAAAGTTCAGAATTCCCATGTTCAAATGGTCCAACAGCCTGAACCTTCCCCAGCATGAGGATTGATAAATGTACCATCACACTTTACCTCCAAGGTTTTCAAAAAAGGTCACCTTCTTGGGAGCCTTTTATAGGACTAATGTTCTTTGTGAATATTTGTATTATGTATGAGGCAAATCTTTGATACTGTACTATTTGAGCATCCCCTAAGATATCAGAGTTAAATAAAAATGGGGGTCATAAAACAATATCTAAGGATTCCTGAAGGCTGGAATTATTGACTTAGCAATGGAAAAGTTATCCACATTTTATTTTTATTTACTTTGTTAAATATTTCCCAATTACTTTTTAATCTAGTTAGAGCCCTCTCCAGATTGTTGTTACATTTGAAACCTCTACTCTAAGGCAGGGATGGAGAACCTTTTAGAGACAGAGTGCTGGGTCCTGCTACCTCACCCCTAGTCTGAGTGCCATGCTCCTCCTTTCCACATGCTGGGTATTCCCTGCCCCACCTTACCCCTAACAGGGGAGGGAGGAAGTGCTCCCATTGGGCTGCTGGAAGGAGGGGTGGGTTAAGTGAGGAATATCCTCAGCAAATGTAGAGAGGGGGTGGGAAGTGGCCCCAGCACTCTGCTCCCCTCCAGCTCTGCCACCTGTGAGCCATCTACCCTACTCCCTGTGTGCTCCCATTGGGCTGCTGAGAAGAGGGGTGGGTAATGTGAAAAAAAAGTCATCAGGCATGGTGGAGAGGGGGAGGGGAGTAACTCCTCTTGAGCTGAGTCCCTATGGAGCTCTTGGCAGGTGGGAGTGGAGGAGAGGGAGGGTGGCCGCATGCCCACAGAAAGTGCTCTGCATGCCATCTTTGGCACCTGTGTCATAGGTTTGCCATCACTACTCTAAGGAATTACTGAGTTTATGGCAGAATTCTATTCCTTAACCCTCCTATCTATGATCCTCCATTCAACACTCATCAAACTCAATTCAGAAATAACAATGTTGTATGCTAAGGATTTGCAGAAAAGACTGTCTTTTCTCTTCTATTTGAAAACTGAATCCTGGGCACATTTAATAAAGCATAATTAAGCATTTAATAAATAATCTTCCCTTTCTCCTTTTTCCTTCCTTCCTTCCTTCCTTCCTTCCTTCCTTCCTTCCTTCCTTCTTTCCTTCCTTCCTTCCCATCCAATCTAAAAACAAACTAGTTCTCTGTGTTGTTTTGTTCAGTCATGTCTGACTCTGTGGCGCATTTGGGATTTTCCTGGCAAAGGTACAGGAGTAGTTTGCCATCTCCTTCTCCAGTTCATTTTACAGATTAGGAAATTGATGCAGAGTTAAGCGACTTGCCCAAAGTCTTCCTGACTTCTGACCCAGCACTCTGTTTTGTGTGTCACCTAGCTGTCCTAGGGAACCTACTTCCCTAAAAGTGCCCTACATTCTACCTAGGTGATATAGTACTCTTTTCTATACTGACCCTGACAGTCCCAGCCCTAGACTTGGTAGTCCAGTTATATCTTTCATTCTCACTCCCCCTATTATGCTGACATTCCCACTATTTCAGAAATTGGGGAGAAGGCTTGGGAAAGGGGCTACCATTGATATTAGAATCCTTTAGACTAAAAGTATAAATGTGTAAAGCCAAACACTTGTAGCCCACTGGACATGTCTTTGGACAAGTTTAAGTTTAGCAATTTTCAAATCCTCTGTTTTGATTAATACAACAATATGCAAATGCTTTTTCGTTCATTGTACTTTTATCCCACCATTATCATGACTAATCTACCCCCTTCCTCAAAATAAGGGGAAGAAAAAAGAAAAACTTGCCTCTTACTTGTACAGAAAAGGGGAAAACCAGCCCCTCAACCTACTCTTAGCAATGCTGTACTACAACCTAAAGAGCCGGCTTGCACTATTTCCAAAACATTTTCTGTCCTGTATTTAATGACCAGTGTTACCCACAGGCCATGCCCTTTGGAATAGTCACTTCAGACTTTAGTAGCACATTTAAAGTGACGAATAGCAAACTTAAAACCTATAAATGGGCTTTTTTTCCTCCCCAAATATGGCTTATGGGTGCTCAATACAATCAGTGAAGTGTACTGGATTATCTCATTGTCTTATGTAATAAAGCATTCTTCACCAAAGCTCTCCCCTAAAAATCCACAGCAACATGGAAATAATCATGGCTTCAGTTAGCAGATTATCTAGTCAGGTGAGTTCTACCAACTTAGAAGGGTTTCAAGTACTGTCCCAACAACTGATAAAGATCATGGATTAAGTCATAGAGAGATCGTGTCCATTGGTGGAGAGCTCACACTGACAAAAAACCGGGGTCCTGAAGTGCTGAACTAAAAATATGATATAACAACTAGGAGGCACAGTGAATTGAACACTGGGTCAGGAGTCAGGAAGACCTGAGTTTAAATCTAGCTCAGATATTTATTAGTTGTGAGACCCTGGGCAAGTCATTTAAGCCTGTTTGCTTCACTTTCTTCATAAGCTGGAGAAGGAAATAGTGAACCCCTCCAGTATCTTTGCAAAGAAAACCATAAATGAAGTTATGAAGAGTCAGATATGACCAAAATGATTAACCAACAAAAACAAATAAGGGATATGTTAGTTGCAGCAGGTATGGTGAGGAGAATCTTTCCTCTGATAGACTGGGACTCTACAGGTACAATAACAAAACATATACTACTCCTTTGAATTGCCATAGTTCTGCTACTTTGGATAAGTCATTCAACTTTTCCTTAGTTTCCTTATATGTAAAATGAGGGAGTTAGACTGGATGACCTCTATGGCTTCTTCTAGTTGTAAGATCTATGATCCGATGAATATTTCTGTAAACATTTGTCTTTCTCTTTGGTTTTGTCTTGATGTCCTAGCTTCCTGAAAGGCTCAACTGACACCAGAACTTTCTCTGATTTCCCCAATTGTTAAATGTTCTTCTCCCTCCTCTTAATGACTTCATATTTCTTTTATATTCATCCTGTATTTATTTATCTATGTACATGTTCTTTCTCCAGAGAACAACAAATGTCAGCGAAGGCAGGAATTATTATTTTTATTTTTTATCTTGTCCACTAGCTACCGTTGTGGCTGAAACCTAATGGATTCATAATAAATGTTCATCAAAATAAGAGGAATGTTTGTTGGTATCTAAGTCCTTACCAAGTAGATCCTCTTTTGGGGAAAAGTAATTTCTTTTCTTTTAAACTAATCATATTAAGTAACTTTCCTTAGTTCTATGAAGAAATTCCCTCTGGAAGAACACCCAATTGCCAAAGTTTATGGGAATAAATGTCTTCATTTGGCATAATCTTGGAGAACAGCTCAGGCTAAATTCCAAAGAACATGCTGCTCTCTAGTAAAGAGTGGGCTCTTTGGTTACATATCTTACTGAGGGCAAGCTAACCTGGCAAGACTGGAGGGTAACTAAAATTGAATGAAATAAATGGTGAAGATTTAACATTTGGAGACCATAAAAAGTCATAAACAGCCAAGGTGAACTAGATTTATACAAATATGGGGTTTATGTAGAATTCTGACAACATGAGAAGCAAAAACATTTTATATATGAGTTAGAAATAGGTTAGTGGGCAAAAGTATGTCCAAATCTCCAGCTAACAAACTTCTGTGATGCTGCCAAAGGAATTGCTTTCTGTGTTAAAAACTGGTATATGACTGTGAAGAGTTTTTTTTTAATTTTTTAACATTTATTAATATTCATTTTTAACATGATTTTTAACATGATTCATGCTCCTACTTTCCCCTTCACCCCCCGCTCTTCCCCCACCCATGGCCGATGCACATTTCCACTGGTTTTAACATGTGTCCTTGATCAAGACCTATTTCCAAATTGTTGTTAGTTGCATTGGTGTGGTAGTTTTGAGTTTACATCCCCAATCATGTCCTCCTCAGCCCATGCGTTCAAGCATTTGTTTTTCTTATATGTTTCCTCTCCTGCAGTTCTTCCTCTGAATGTGGGTAGCGTTCTTTACCATAAATCCCTGAGAGCTGTCCTGTGTCATTGCTTTCTGCTGGTACAGAAGTCCATTACATTCCCCTCATAAGACTGTTGCTAAAATTTTATAATTCAAGGCCATGGATTCAGTTGGCTCGCCAATAAAATGTAAGGGTTAAATTAGGGGTTTGACAAAATAAGAGAGCAGCTTTTAATCTTGGATTTTAATGAGAATATAGTAGAGTTGTAAATTAATATTATCCCTTTAAGCCAGAGAAAAGAAAACTTATAGTAGTTTTTAACAATTAACAATTTAGTTTTATTGAAATAGAGATAGTAAAAGAATATAGTAAAATGAATATAGTAAAAGAGGGAAATATAGCAAAGAGGTAGAGAAAGAAATTTTCCTAATATCTATACTAGCTATCCTATAACTGCCTATAACTACTATCTAAAATTGCCTATATCTATCTATAATTGCCTATAACTACCACTAATAACAACCACCCCACAAAGTTCCAACCCAATCCAGCCAATCAAAACCAATCCAATCAGTGTTTAATCCAACCCCAATTAGGTCTATCAACAAAGATCAACCACCTCCCAAAAAGTTCAAGAAAGGGAAAAAAAAAACAAAACAAAAAAACAGCCCAAACCAAAAGCACCAAATCCAAAAGCCAAAAAGTTCTCTAAAGGCTAAAACCCTCTCAGTAAGCTCAGGCTCACTTTTTATATTCCAGCAACTAAACATCAACCACCAACCCAACACACTCCAAGCAGCCAATTTATCTGCAAATGCTAGCACCTGTCAGCAAATGACTACCCGCTTCTTGTCAGCAACCGACCCTGGCCTGGATTTTTATCTCCTTCTTACCTCATTTCCTGTCTCTCTGGTTTCCACTTCCTTTCACTGTGGACTGGTTAATCCCTACACATCTCTACGGTAAAAGGACCTCCAGGCCCCCAGTTAAATTAGAAGAAAGGGATTAAGAATTTCCTTTTATAGTTGTGAATAAGAACTTTTTAAAAAGTTCACTTAATTAATTAATTGTTTGAGGCTATTTTTCCATGGTTACATGATTCATATTCTTTCCCTCTCCTCCCATAGCCAATAAGAAATTCCACTGGGTTTTACATGTATCATTGATCAAGACATTTCCATATTATTAATTTTGCATTAGGGTGCTCGCTTAGAGTCTACATCCCCAATCATATCCCCATCAACTCATGTGATCAAGCAGTTGTTTATCTTCTGTGTTTTTGCTCCCACAATTCTTTCTCCAGATATGGCTAGTTTTCTTTCTCATAAGTCCCTCAGAATTGTCCTGGATCATTACATTGCTGCTAGTAGAGAGTCCATTACATTTGATTATGCCACAGTGTATCAGTCTCTGTGTACAGTGTTCTCCTGGTTCTGCTCCTTTCACTCTGCATCAATTCCTGGAGGTTGTTTCAGTTCACATGGAACTTCTCCAGTTCATTTGATTAAGAACTTTTGAAAGATTTGTTGGTTAGTCCTTTTCCAGTTGTGTCTGACTTTTCATGATTCCATTTGAAGTTTTCTTGGCAAAGATACAAGAGTGATTTGCCTTTCCTTCTCTAGCTCATTCTATAGGTAGGAAAACTGAGGTAAACAGGGATAAGTGAGTTGCCCAGAGGTCACACAACTAGTAAATATCTGAGGCTGGATTCGAAGTAAAAAAGATGAGTCTTCCTGAATCCAAGACCAATGAAAGATTATATTTTTGTTAAATATCTCCTAGTTTTTTGCATAACAAGGAAGAGATCTGGAGGGACAGTCAAGATATCTAAGTTCAAAATCTAATTCTACTAGCTCTGTGTCTTTGGTCAAGTCATTTAAATTCTCAGACTTTTAACTTTCCCAATCATAAAATGTAGATGATAATTGCTGTCCAGTTTCCCTAGCAAGGTTGGCACAAGAATTTGGTAAGATAATAGGCACAAAATCATTTTGTGAACAGTAAAAGCAAAACAAAATTAGAAAAAAATAAGTTCTCCCTTATTACTCTAAACTTGGCCCTGTCACTAACTGTGTAACCTTAGGCAGGTGATTTAACCTCTCTAAAAATGAATTTCCTCATTCATAAAATGAGAGAGTTGAACTAAATGACTTAAGGATGGAAGGGACCTCTGAGGAATCCTTCAGTCTCTTCCAGAACTTACTAACAGTTAGATCACAGAATTTCTCAAACTATAAAAACTTCTTTCTCTACCTCCATTTTTTGTTATAGGAAGCAGTTTAGTGGTTCAGTGAATAGAAAGCTGGGCCCTGCATCTGGAAGACTTGAATTCAAATTTGACCTCAGGCACTCACTAGCTGTGTGACCCTGGGCAATTGAGGGATGGAGGAGAGTGGTTCATTCCTGGTTTCAACCATAGTCAATTAACCTTTGTTTGCTTTGAAGTATCTTTGCCAAGAAAATTCCCTATGGGATCACAAAAAATCAGACACAAATCAATGACAACAAAATTTTGATCACATACCAGCATATTTCATTTCACCCTTTCTCAAACTGCATCCTTTCCAAGATCTAAAAAGCCATTATCTTTCCACTTCACCCATTTTGCCATTCACACTAAACATACTTTTTGTCCTTATTATAAGTTCTGGGACCCTTGATTCACCCCTACTCTTACAGTCCATCTGTGGCTTCAATTGTTTCCATACATATTCTGGCTCTATAGTCTCCCTGCATCCATCATGTTTCATTAGCCATTGCCTTAGCATATCTTATTCTGGTAATCTTCCTCCATTCTCAACCTGCACTTTGTACAATGTCTGGCACATAGTAGCCGCTTAACAAATGCTTGCTGACCATTTTATGTAATCCTTACTTTCTAATTTCTCTGCTCTTGAGTCAAGGTTTCTGGGTAAAAATCATGAATTGAACTGATTTTAGCCATTATATATTAGTCATTCTTGATATTACTCTTGATATTTGGGCTTTCGATAATACTTAACAAGATTTCTCTATTCTTTGGGCAACTTGTCTCATTCCCTACAGCAACTGATCCAAATCTTTTCTTCTCTCCCCTCTTCCCTGATATTATCCTGACCCACATTTAAAGTATTTAATCTACTTCACAAGGAAGGCTGAAGCCAGTTATGACCATTCTTTTCCATTCCTCAAATAGTATTTGACTCCTCTCTTAAACTGTAAGCTCCAAAAGACCTAAAATCTTATCAAATTTAAGCTTTTTCTAGCTCTGCCCACAATAAGCACTTATTGTATATCTAATTAAACATGCTGAATAAATATTATTAAACAGTGGAATTTACTTATATAGGATGTTTCTAAAGTCTTAGGATGGGTTTAAGCTTTAATAGCTTAATTATTATTATTAAAGGTTATTATTAAAGCTTTAGTAGCTTTAATAGTTTAAAACTGTATTAAGAATTTGGAGATACCATGCACATTTTGCTTATTTTTTAATAATCTCACATAAACTTTAACTAAGAATTTCACTCATACTCTTTCTCTCTCAAAAAAAAAAATCAACGAAAGAAAATGTTTTTGACTGATGATCCATTAATAGAAACTTTCAATACCTAAAATGACCCTAATAAGTCCATATTTAAACATATCTCATCACTTGTTGCTAACTTAGCCTTAGATACTTAAATGCCTTTTCAACTCCTTCAGCCTCCTCTCCTCTTTGATTGGAGGACTGGAAGGTGGAACACTAAATTTCTCCCAATGCTTTCCTTTATGGAGGGCAGAAACTGGACTTCCAGATCATTCCACTCTTTACCTGCAGCTCTGTTTGGTGTCAACCCTATGGAACAAAGATTTTCTGGTGCCATGTACCTCTATCAGGTCGTGCCCCTTTCCCCTCTTTCCAGCTCCCTTTTGTGTGCTGTCTTCCTTCATTAAACTGTAAGCTGTAGAACAGAGGCTATCTTTTTTTTCCTTCTTATTTGTATCCCCAGCACTTAGCATAGTGCCTGATGTTTACTGAACTGAATTGAATATCTATCTGCACACTATAAACTAGAAGGGCAGATTATTACCTCATGAAAGGACCTGAAAAATCTGTAAGGCTTTCCTAGGATACTTAATAGTTAATATTTCCTTTTCAAGAGTTGTTGTTTTAATTTAAGGTAATTAGGAATTCCTCTATGGAATTACCATGTCCACACTTGCTGATTCTGCTAAAAGGTTAGTTCAAAATAAAGCCAAAACCCAAACTCTTTTCAGCACTAGACTACAGGGCCAGCCAGAAGCAACCAAATTTATTGCTAATAAAACTAGTTAATTGCACAGCATGAGGCACCCTCTCTCTATGCAAAATTACAGGTTGAAGAATTTTCAGCTACTCCAGCAATCTGATTAGCTGAACACCCCTAAGTGCTCTATAATATTACTCAACTGAGCAACAGAATTTGATTGTTTACATTCCAGAAAAGAAATGTTTGCCGCATTTGGCAATCTACACATGGAAATCTACAAAATCACTTCAAAACTTAGGCAAACTTGATTTTTTTTTTAATCTGAAAAGTCCTGGAGCAGCCTGAGAGTTCTGATTATACCGGCTCTTGAATATCAATATATTGATCAATATATATCAATTCCTAGGCTGGAAGTAGAATGATTGTATTGATTCTAGAATAAGTTTTTGTATGGTTGAACAGTTACTAATGAGTAACCAAACAACTGATTGCCATTTTCTTTTTTATTAGTTGTCAATTGTAAATAGAAAAATCTTAATAAATCTCTAATAAATATGATCATTTCTGAATTGGACAGGGCCTTAAAGTTTTCTCTCTCCTTGACTTTCAAACTCTTGACTTTATTCTTAGAGATGCTCCCTTAAATCCCTATAATCAGAAAACAGATCAGCTTTTTATTTTCAAAAGCCTCTAGAGATGGAAGTCCTACCAACTCCCTTAGTTAGCCATTATAGTGTTTAATAACCATCACCATCAGAAAATCTTCCCTTTTAAACAAGGGTATTGTAGTGTCAACTCTATCATACTGAGAGAACTGACTGTAAAAATTTCATTGTGAGCATTCACACCCCAGAAATTAGCATTGCTACGAATCAGGGATTGATTTATTGTTTGGTTGATTGTCTAGACTTAAGAAAGAAAACATTAATAATAAAGACTAAATTTAAAAGTCTGTGCGTGTGTGTGTGTGTGTGTGTGTGTGTGTGTGTGTGTGTGTACATTCACAAACCACTGTTAAACATTTATCAACCCATCCCTGCTATTTTAACTAACCCGAGTCCCTCCTGTTTGAGAAGTGAAGCCTCTTCCCTTCTCCTCATCCATTTTTGGCCAGTTGAAATGGAGAACATTTCTAATCTGCTAGTGATAGTTGGATATCATTATTATACCTACACTTGAAGGCATTATTACATTGAATTTGAGTCTTCTCTTCAGACTGAATAATTTCAATCCTTTTAATCTTTCCAGACAAATATTTTCCAGAACTTTAATCATTTTTTGGCAAAGTCTAAACAATTACACAATATAAAAACATGCAGATGAAACATCCAAATATCTGGAGTTGTGTAGATAAAGCATCCAGATGACTGGCTAAATTTTTCTTTTTTTCTAGAAGTTTTGGAACTACATACATCCATGCCTTTGTGAACCATTTTCAAAACCTCTGTGTCACTACCTCTTTGAAGGATACAAAACTATAGGTCTTTGCATAATGAAAGGCCCAGATATCATTTACATTATTTCCTTACATCAGTATTATATTTTTTCTTCTAAACCTAACTTCTGCATTCCTAAAAAGTTTGTTACTAAAAAAAACCCATCTTCAGCTTTTTTGCCCATCATCATCCCTAATCTTTGTCTGCTGTATTTGTACATATTTAGTTCATCTTTCCTCTATATTTGTCCTTTTATTTTCTTGTAGGAAACACTGTGACATGTAGGCAGTGCTGTGAATATAGGACTGGGTGGGCATGGAGTGAGGAAGATTTGAGTTCAAATCCAACCTCAGACACTTATTAGCTATGTGACACTGAGCAAGTCACTTAATTTGTTTACCTCAGTTTCCTCATATGTAAAAGAGAAGGAAACTGCAAACCACTCCAGTATCTTTGCCATGAAAATCTCAAATAGGGTCACGAAGAATCAGACACAACTGAAATAACTAAACAGCAACACAGCAACAACAGGCAGCATTATTGTGGATAGAGAACCTGTCCCTTGTCAGGAAAATCTACTTGGTTCAAGTCCAGTGTCTAACACATATTGTGACTGGACAAATAACTTAATGTCTTAATGCTAAGTGTGGTCACAGACTATAATTTAAATGAAAATAAAAATGTTCAATTATAAGCATTTATTTTCTATCTTTCCCATCTCATTGGAAAAAGAAAACAAAATACAACACTCATAACAATATGCACAGTCAAGAAATATAAGTTTCAACATTAGCAATGTCCAAAAATATAAGGCTTCGTTCTACCTATTGAGCCCATCACCCCTCTCTCAGGATACGGCTAACATCTCCGTTACAGGTGAATCATGGTTGTTTGTTGTATTGGTCAGAATTCTTAAGTTCTAAGACTATATACTGAAGAGCAGGGATTGATTGACTGAGGAAGAGTACTCATTGGGAGTCTCTCAAATCAGTGACATCAGAGATCTGGATTTCATTCTCATCTGTAAAACTGAAGAATAATGGTTGCTCCATAGGAGACAACTTACAAGGTTGTTGTCTGGATTGAATCAGGTGATATACAAATTTAACAGAAAAGACTATACAATGATTATTACCTTACATTAGTTCTTATTGATTTTCATTTTTAAGTTTATGATAGTTCCTTTGAATTCCTATTATTTCTATAAAATATTCTATATAGTGAAAGTCTAATCTAAAGAAACTAGAAAAGATTTTCTATCCTCAAAACAGAAACACCACTCCATCATGGTGAAGAAAGGAAAATAAGCATTGATATGGTACCTACTTTGTACCAGGCACTGTGCTAAGTGCTTTATAAATATTATCTCATTTGATTCTCACAACAACTCTGCAAATTAGGTGCTGTTATTATCCCATTTTATAGTTGTCAAAAAGGAGGCAAAAAGAGTTGGATTTGAACTCAGGTCTACCTGACTCCAGGCCTGGAGTTCAATCCACTATTCCACCTAACTGCTTGACCCGTGAAATCTATGCTAACCTTATTGGTGGATATGTAGAATAAAAAGGTACTTTAAAGAATTAGACCAGCTCAATGCTGCATTAACAGTTTAACAAATACTTACTAAATTCTTGTTATGTGCAAGACACTATTTGAAGTCTTTTGGTAAATAAAAAGCTGTCTCTCCTTAGCCTTTTCTAGGTTAAAACCCTGTTTCTCAGTTTCCTTCCACCTCTAAATTTGTGATTTATGCTATTTAGTCATTTCTCATATATCATGGATTTCAGACACATTAGTTAGCCAATATCGTCCTCTCAATAATCTTTATTTGTCACATTTAATTGTGACACCCATGCTTGGACACAAAATTACAAACCTGGTCTAACTGATACACAATGCCTTAGGGTTATTAACTCCCTTGATCTAGATATTATTTTAGGAGCTCATTTCTCACTTCTTAAAGTTAAAAAAATTCATAACTTCGTAGAAAACCTAATATTGCCTTGTTTTCTCAAATTTTGCATGCTTTTCAACTGAATAGCTTGGAAATTTTTTACATGCACAGATCAAGCCAATTCATCTATTTTTACCTAAAGTAAAGTATCTGTTCTCCTACTCCCTCTCTTCTCTTCTATCCCCACAGAAACTGTTAGCTCAAAAGTCACCAAACCACCTTCTAATCTCCAAATTCCATTAACTTTTCTTTTCTAGTCTTCATCTTCTTTGACATCTGAAGCATAGGAACCACTGACCATCTCTTTTCTTCTTTGCAAGTTTGAGGGTTTTTCCTATTTGAGTACTTTTTGTGGGGGGAGATCTCCTTTTCTTTCTCTTGGTCACTTGGGATGGATGTTCCCCAAAGAGCTACCATTTCTTTCTTTATTGTTCCTTTGAACAATTTCATTCGTACTCACTTCAGTTAAGAACCACTAGTGCTTTTTATTGCTATTAATCTCTATATTCTCAATATATTCTATAATATGTAATATAAAATATACCACATTATATATAATGTATAACATATAATAATAGAATGTATATTACATATTGTTCAGTCATGACTGACTCTTTGTGACTATAGCTGGTGTTTCTCCACAAAGAAAATGGAGTGGTTTGCCATTTCCTTCTCCAGCCCATTTTACTGATGAAGAAACTGAGCCAAAAAAAAGTTAAGCAATTTGCCCAGGGACATGAAGCAAATGTCTGAGGCCAGATTTGAACTCACAAAGTCGAATGTTTCTGACTCCAGGCCTGCCACTGTATCTACTGAATCTCCTAGTTGCCTATAAATTTAATATATATTCAATGTCTCAGTCAAGTCACAAGGTACAATGGAAAGACCAGGACAAAGGACCTGTTTTTGAATTCCAGTTCTCTTGGTTGCTACCTGTTGGAACCTGGGCAAATCACTCAGTCTATTTGGGTTTCAGTTTCATCATCTGTAAAATGAACATTTCCAAGGTTCCTTCTACCTTTCAACCCTATTAATGTCTCTACTTCTAATGCTACTAGTCTTAAAATATGTCTTGATTGTGATTTCCTTGGACAGTTACAAGAGCCTATAAAGTATCTTCCCACTAGAACAGTGATTCCCAAAATGGGCGCTACCACCTCCTGGTGGGTGCTGCAGCGATCCAGGGAGGTGGTGATGGCCACAGGTGCATTTATCTTTCCTATTAATTGCTATTAAAATTTTTAAAAAATTAATTTCCAGGGGGCTAAGTAATATTTTTTTCTGGAAAGGGGGCGGTAGGCCAAAAAAGTTTGGGAACCACTGCACTAGAGCATAGATTTAGAGCTGAAAGGAACCTTGGAAGTGATCTCATCTAATTCACATATTTTATAAATGGAGAAACAGAGATCAAAAGACATGAAGTAACTGGGCCAAACTGGGATTTGAATTCAGGTTCTCTTCCTCCTAATCTAACATTCTTCCAAGTTACCCCTTCCCATCTATCCTGGTAAATTATACTTATACCTTGGACTACTCATATTATTCATTTGCTCAAAATTTTTCAGTAGCTCTCTTTTGGCTAAGCAAAGAGAGAATCCCATTCTTAGCATTCAAGGCCCTACAGAATTTCATAGCACCTCACCTTTTTAGTCTTATTTCATACAGCTGTCCCCCATGTTTGCTAGGTTCCAATAATTTGTCATTGCTGTGCCTTTGTTCACAATCTTTCTTATTACTGAAATATCATTCTTCCCATTCCCCAAAGAATAATTCAATGCATGTAATTGATGAACCTTTGGCCAACATCCTCTCCTCACTCTCATTTTATCACAATCAGAAATAGCCTCTCCCATCTTCCTCACCCCCACCCTAGGCCAAATATTAGTTTCTTGGAGTTTTATTGTGGGTGTCATTTCTTCTTTAGACTACAAAATACATAAGGACAGGAACCTATTTTTACCTAAAGTAAACTTTATATCTTATTCAGTGCTCTCACTTAAATAGACTTTTTCTTAATGGCTGAGACTCTTCTATCAGTTAAACATATAATTGACTTATTAAAGCCTAAAGCCTACCCCTATTTACCTTTATCTTGTTGTAGTCCAGTGATGGGCAAACTTTTTAAAGAGGGGGCCAAAGGAAAGGAAATGCTCATCTGTTAGTCTGTTTCTAAGGCAAATCTCTCGAAGTTTCATTGTATTATATCCTACTCATTGTATTTGTCAGATTAGGAATAATGTCACAAGGCTGAATAGAACATTTCAGGGAGTCCCATCTGGCCCATTGGCCATAGTTTGCTCACCACTGCAGTGTAGGACCTTATTCTAACTTGTTGGCTTCTTTTAAAATCCATTTTCTTCCCTCTGCTGTTATCATTGTTGTGCCAACTGTAGACTTGATCAGAATACCTTCTATAGGTTCATTCGAACTACTGACAAAATATTTTTAATAGAATGAGGCTGAGGAAAGAAACCTGCCACTTACTATTAGTGACCTCCATACAAATTAGCATTCATCTAAATAAACTTCTTTGATTATAGTTATTTAATCAAATTAAGACTTCAGCAAATTCTGCTCTCATATCCAGCCTTCACTGTTCCATTCTGCCCAAAGTTATAGACACCCATTATAAGTAAAGCCTCAGGGGAAAAAAAAGACTGGTTCTTAATATCTGGAGACCCACACTAACATATTAATTCTGCATAAATACCATCGATCAGACAATCAACCACCAAGAATTTATAGCTCTTGTGTATTTGTCTATTAAGTGTCTACTATGTTCCAGGCATTGTGTAAAGTACTTGGTTTATAGTACAAAAATAAGCTCTTATCTTGGAAGCTTATATTCTACTGATACCATGAACAGAATATATCTATGTTTCAGGAAGGAATTTTATCAAATATCTAAAGACTTATGTGTGAGCATCAATAGGTAGTTTTGGGACCAGTTGAAAAACTGGCTGCAAACTATTATTGCAATAATAGAAGGTCTCTAGTAGAATGTTATAGGGCTCTCTTTGATACGGATCAACATTTCATCAGTGATTTTGATAAAGATATAGAAGCATACTTACCAAATTGGGAATGATGTGTGTGTGTATGTGAGGGTGGATCTCAATAGGTTAGAGCAGGGGTCGGCAACCTTTTTGGCCATGAGAGCCATAAAGGCCACATTTTTTAAAATGTAATTTCATGAGAGCCGTACAGTGCTCACAGTGTGCGCTCCTGTAACAGTGCCTGAAAAAACATTGACTTTATGGCTCCTGCAGAAAGAGCCATATCTGGCCCTCAAAAGAGCTACATATGGCTCGAGAGCCATACGTTGCTGACCCCTCGGTTAGAGAGATGAACTAACAGGATGAAATGTAATAATCAACAGACACTAATTGTTTACTACTATATGCCAGGCACTGTTCTAAGTGTTGGGACAGAAGCAAAAGACAATTCCTGTCCTCAAGGAGCTTACAATCAAATGGGAAAGACAACCTGCAAACAAATATATCAAAGTACATTATATACAGGATAAATAGGGGATATCTAAAGAGAGAAGATACTAGAATTAAGAAGGATTGGGGAAGGCTTCTTACAGTAGGTAAAATTTTAGTTGGGACTTAAAGAAAGCTAGGGAGGTCAGTAGTCAGAGTGGAGAAGGCTAATTATGAAGTTCTGTTTCCCATTAAAGTCTTACTCTGAGCCTTCATCATGTGGTTAAGGTGACCTTGTGTCATTTGTGTCATTTGTGTAGTACCAATTTGGACATGCTTTCAGTATGGGCTCTGTTGTAGATTGTAAGCCTATCATTTGAGAACCAGTTTGGTTAAATTCAAATAGACTTACTGACAGGTTGACCCAGAATAATAAACTACAGATCACAGGAATTCTTGAATATTGTCTACTAAGTCACTGATCACAACTCTTCTATCATGGCAGAATAAAAAGCTACACAAACCAAATCATATACTGTTGAAATAAAAATTTGGGGTTCAAAAAATAAATTGCATTGGCATGGTAAGGATGTTCACAGAAAGCAGTTTATGTGAAAAAGACCTCAGGATTTTATTGATTTTATGAGTTAGCACTACAAAATGGCAGCCTAAAAAGATAGTATAATCTCAGGCTGCATAGATAAAAAGAATTTCTACAATGAGAGAGATGCTATACTTTGCTCTGGTCTGACCATATCTGGAATATGTTGCATTCAGATCTGAAGACTATATTGACAAGCTAGAAAGTATTCAGAGGATGGCTACCAAGATGTAAGAAGACTTGAAACCAAGCCTTATGAAGGCTATTTAAAGTCAGAAAAAAAAGTCAGAAGATTTAGCCTGAGGAGAAAATTTAAAAGGGGACAAGATTGTAGTCTTCAAAAGTCTGATGGACTATGAAAAAAAAAAAAGAGTTAGCCTTATTCTCATTGGCCTCAGAGGGTAGAACTTGTATCAGTGAGTGAAAATTACAGGGCACAGAGTTTGGTTCAATATAAGGGAAAACTTGCCAGCAATTACAACTGTCCAAAATTGGAATAATCTGCCTCAGAATATATTATTTTTTCCATCACCATGATATTTAAGGGGAAGCTAGATGATCACTGAGGTAGGAATGTTCTTGTAGACTGTATTCATGCCTGAGACTGAAGTTGACCAAAGTTTTCTTCTAAGATCCTTCCTGAATAGAATTCTATGATTTTTTAAGGTTCTGAAAATCATATGACTACTCAAGATTCTATCTGCAGCCATCCTCACTCTGGGCACTATCAATTGATGCCAACAAGGAATGGCATGTGTATGAGAACATGAAGCTATTTGTAGCAAAGAAAATAATGCATTCCCAACATCTTAATCATCACTTACATCACTCACATTCTTGCTGCTCCAGATTAAAGGAATGTTTAAGGAAGAATGTACTGTGAAATGTTGATCCCGGAAAAGGGTGGAAAACAATAATGATTCATTGATCTTACCAAACAAAGCATGATAAGTGCACCATTAATAGGGCCAAATTTGAAAAGGATAGAGCAGTAGGAAATGGCAGCCTAGCATCAGAATCTGGAGATGCTGGGCCTATAGGACTCATTCTGAAGCCAAGGGCAGGTGGAAGTGGAAGAGACATGTCCATGCACAGCAAGGTATTTAAAGCCTTAAGGACATGAAGCATTCTTTACTGAGAACAGAAATGACCAATAAAGAATCTAAGCTTTGTTACATTCCTACTGGACAGGGCATGTAAAGGTTAGTCTATATATAGTAGGATGCCTAAATAGTTTTTATATAGTGATCTTAAGTAGTAAGATAGCAAGTGGAGTAAACAGAGGAAGACTGGTAAAGATACACAGAAGAAAAATTTTGAATGATGATGAAGCTGCATGTTGCTGAGGGGAAAAGGTAACATAAGGGCACACTGATTGAGCAAAGTTATTATGATGCTCATGAAGTCTGGAGGGGCATTAGTCCCAATGCCAATAAAGTTCGATAAAAAATAGTTGTAGTCATAAGCTAAAGAACAGCATAGTAGTGCTGAGAAAATCGAGTGGAGTGGACAGAGTACTAGATTTGAAGTCAGGGGACTATCATTAACTATGACTGCTAAGTCATATTACTTTCTCTCTTTAGGTCCCTTATATGTAAATTGAAGGAGTTGGCCCTCTGACCCTACTCCTAAGGATCTACGAGTCCATGAGTTGGCATTACTCTTCCCTGCAGCATCTGTCTAATTAGGTAACAGCTCTTTTTTTTAAAGACTATTTTTTGAGGGGATGTCCCTCCATTGGGGAATGAATGAACAAACTGTGGTATATGATGGTGATGGAATTGGGGAATGAATGAACAAACTGTGGTATATGATGGTGATGGTATATGATGTGTGATTAGGAATGATGAATTGATGGATTTCTAGAAGAATTGGAAAGAACTACATGAACTGACATGTAGTGAAATAAGCAGAACCAGGAGAACATCATACACAGAGATTGTAACACTGTGGTATGATCAAATGCAATTGACTTTGCTACTAAAAGCAGTGCAAGGATCCGGGACAATCCAGAGCGTCTTATGAGAAAGAATGCCATTCACATCTAGAGAAAGGACTGTGGGAGTTGAAATCTAGAAGAAAATATGTGACTTATCATTTTTTTATATGGGTATGTGATTTAGGTTTTTGGTTTGAAAGGATTTCTCTTTTACAAAAGTGAATAATATGGAAATGGATTTGAATGATTTTATATATACAAAACCCTTTGAAATGGCTTGTCAACTCCAGGAGTGGGTAGGGACAAGGGGAGGGAGAAAACATGAATCATGTAACCATAGAAAAATTTTAAAAACTAAAAAAAAGAAAAAAGAAAAGAAAATTAAAAAACAAAACAAAACAAAACAAACTATTTTTTGGAGTCACATAGAGGAATCACTAAATACAAAAATTCTATGCGAAGAATATTTCAACTTAACAAGCCTGATTCTTCAAACTTCCAAGTCAATGTCCCTCCTCCACAGGGTTGTTGTGAGGTTCAAGTGAGATAATATATGTAAAGTACTCTGAAAACCTGGGAGCAACTATATCATTGGTAAGAATCTAGTTAGCCATTGTTAGCCCTATCAATCATTATTGAATTTGCAAAGCTAACCAGATTTGACAGGACAAGACCTCTAATTTCTTTTTTCTGTCAAATGGGTTTTAATGTTATAGTTCACTCAAGGCCAATACCATGTTCTGTTTTGAATAAGTACTATTGATCCTCTTCTCAGTCACTTGTCAGTTTCTCTTCCTCTTATCGAAGAGAAAGTGGTTTGTTCTTTTTTCTTAGTTAAGTATTTAAAGTAACTACAGAAACCCTGGATGGCCTTTGTTTTCAAATGCAATGCTAGTAACTGAAGGTCCTGAAGTGTTTTTCCAGGAGCTGTAATGAGTTCTGAAGACAGTGAGTGTGATGGCCTTGGTATCAAGATCACACAGCAATCTGATGACCCACAAAGAGCTGACACCAGGAAGTTTCTGGGTTCAAGTTTTGCCTCTGACATACTAATTACCATCTTGCAAGTTATTTAACTTTTAAGTGCCATGGGGAACTTTCTCTTTTTTAAACCTTGTTTTTCTCAGTATATTTTATTTTTATCTCATCTTCATTTCTCATATATCCACTGGTACTGCTTCCCTCCCCCACCACCCCAGGGAGCCATCTCTTATAACAAAGATTACAAAGAGAAAAAAATTTCGGCAAAGCAGTATATGGACTATGTCTGACAGTATATATAATAGTCTACTCCCATAGTCCCCTGCATCTGCAAAGAGGAGAAGAAAGTCTAAGGCATTTCTAAGACAGTGACTTATGGCAAGTGTCCAATAAATAGAGGAGAGTCTCACACTTTGAAAGATACCAAAGGTCTCAGAACAACAACCACCACCAACTAACCAACCAACTAACAGAAAACTAGGCATATTTTCAAGATGTCGAACTGAAAACATGAGGCTGTGTGATAGATAATAATTGAGAAGTATAAAGACTGACCATGGCTTCAAATTCATAGATACATGTACTTCTCTTGTATTTTTTTAAACCCTTACCTTCCATCTTAGAATCAATACTGTATATTGGTTCCAAGGCAGAAGAGCAGTGAGAGCTAGGCAGGGAGGGCCAAGTGACTTGCCCACATCATACAGCTAGGAAGGATTTGAGGCCATATTTGAACTCAGGACTTCCCAATTCTAAGCCCAGGGCTTTATCCACTGAGCCACCTACCCTCCTCTGATGTTTTTAACATTAGTTGTCTTGACAGGAACCCAGGGTAAACTGACATCAAAGGTAGAGTAGAATCAGGAATACTAATTGAACTTCAGATGGGATCTCTACTTAACCTTGTGAGTAATTATCACTATTTCCTAAGCAGCCCCCAAAGAGTCCCATGCTGAGTATTATGGGCATTAGACTGAGATAAGCTATTTTCAAGGCGCCCGCTCCCAGCTGAGATCTGAAGTTTCTGAAGCACGACAGCCAAAGGGGCTGGGGCCAAATCTGCCAAACTGTGGCATGAAGGATGAGACAAGCCCAATTTCTTATCCCTTTCAAATCAGTTCATTAACCACACCACACAACTTCTGATGGCAGGCTCCCATTGACACAGGGTCAGAATAGCCTCTAAACTAGAAAGGACAGGAATACTGACTACAGACACAGGGGACAGGAGCATTCACTTTCCCCCATCAACTTCCAGCTCCCAGCTGTAAACTAGCTTAGCTTTACCACCTTCCCTCAGAAAAGTACATGCAGTAATCATGCAACTCAGACCTGGAATCATTCTTTTTAAAATTTTATTTATAAAAATCCTTATCTTCCATCTTAGAATCAATACTATGTATTGCTTCCAAGGCAGAAGAGTAGTAAGGGCTAGACAGTGGGGATTAGATGACTTACCCAAGGTCACACAGTTAGGAAGTATCTGAGCGCAGATTTAAATCCAAGACTTCTCATCTCTAGGGCTGGCTCTCAATCCACAGAGCCATCTAGCTGCCTCATCCTGACATCATTCTTACAAATCTAAGGAGTTGTGATGTTTAATAAATGTCAAGTAATGAAAATGCCAGTTTTGCTCACTAAAGAGAACTGGAGTAGGGAGAAAGGGTAAAATTTCACACTGAAAGTCCTTTACCATCTAGCCCGTCTTACCATAAAGTTTTAGTTATTATGGATCAGTGGTTTTCATGCCCCAGGATATCAGAAGAATCTTAAGCATTTCTTTTCGAAAGCCAATTGTCATCCAAATAAGGACATGGTAAATGCATTAAATCATGTCCAATATTAGCAAAGCAAAACAAAAACTGTTCAAGGTCAGAGTGGACAATGGTCAGAGGGCTCAAAGACACAAGGATTAGATGAATGAATTTCTTAACTGAAATATGCAGCGATTGTTTACACCAATGAACTGATATGCCAAAAAGGATCTTAAAACTTTTTTGTGTCATGGACCCCTTAGGCCAGGGGTCGGCAACTTATGGCTCTCCAGCCATATCTGGCTCTTTTGAGGGCCAGATATGGCTCTTTCTGCAGGAGCCATAAAGTCAGTTATTTTTCAGGCACTGTTACAGGAGTGCACACTGTGAGCACTGTACGGCTCTCATGAAATTACATTTTAAAAAATGTGGCATTTATGGCTCTCATGGCCGAAAAGGTTGCCAACCCCTACCTTAGACAGTTTGGTGAAGTCTATGGGACCCTTTTCAGAATAATTTTTAAATGCATAAATAAAATACATAGGATTACAAAGGAAACCAATTAGATTGAAATGGTTATCAAAATTAAAAAAAAAACACAAATTCATAGACCCCAGATAAAGAACCCACAGACTATGTGTACCACTGCCATTTCTTAGGGAAACTACATTAGCACAGGAATCTAAGGGCTTCCATTGACTTCTTTTGCATTTAATTGTAGAGTAAGTTTCCCAGCCAGTTCCAGTCTTAGTTTTTCAGACAGGCTGAGGTAAAGCATCCTTCTTGAGGAAAGAGATTTGGAGTCAGGGAAGGAACACTGCATTTGGAGTCATAGGAACTAGATGTGAATCCCAGCTTGCTATCATTGACCATCGGTAAGTCATTTCACTTCTGGGCCATCATGTCCTCATCTGCAAAAAGAAGGGCTATCTAATAAAAAAGAAGAGATAATCTGTCAGGTCACTTCCAGCTCTAACTGATGATTCTGAGTTTAGATATATTCTTCTCTGAGTTAAATGTGTATTTGCATGAAGGGGGCCATAGAGCTTTCTTGGAAAAGTCATGAGCCTTGACTTTTCATTACCAAAAATAAAGCATAGAATTTAATAAAATAATAATCATAGCATCAGCTCACATGTAGACATGCTAAGGTTGGTAAAGCACTTTCCCAAAGAGACCAAGTAAAGTTGGTATTATCAAATATCAACATCTTCATTTTAGCTATAAGGAAAGTAAAGTTAAGTGACTTGCCCATTGCTAGCAACTGTTAGAGCTGGGACTGGATCCTGGGGTCTATGAATACCAAGTCTAATGTAATGGTCTTTGAACTATTTTATACTATTTCATAATATTCACATTCTCAGGGCAATTACATGATCCCATTGATTCGAATGCTCCTTCCATTGATCTTAACCCATTTCTGTTCATATTCAACCATCAGTTCACCATAGAAGAGAGTCTATTCAACGTCTTGGAAACACTTTCTTGTTTTTGTTTGATACTGGGAGGGTATGAGAGGAACACATTGGTTGTCTACTTGTCATCTCTCTCCTTTGCCACATCACCAGCCCATCTTTTCTTCTGATCAAATGATTCTTTTTTTTTTATTTTTTTTATTTTAAACCCTTAACTTCTGTGTATTGACTTATAGGTGGAAAATTGGTAAGGGTAGGCAATGGGGGTCAAGTGACTTGCCCAGGGTCACACAGCTGGGAAGTGTCTGAGGCCGGATTTGAACCTAGGATCTCCTGTCTCTAGGCCTGACTCTCAATCCACTGAGCCACCCAGCTGCCCCCAAATGATTCTTTTACAACATTTTTATTCTCATTTTTTTCAGTGTTATTTATTATCTGCCTACCTGCCACCATGTTGTCCATTCACATTCACAGCATCCACATGCTCCTTGGGTGATAAAAAATTTTTAAACCCTTACCTTCTGAGAGAGAGAGATTATTTTGCTAGGTATACCAGATGGACAGTGAGCTGATCCCAGGGCAAAATTATAGGAGCAGAAAAGGCAGGAATCTGTTAAGTCCTCATGTGACTGCTGAGAGCTGGGTAGGCAGATAATACTACCTTAATTTCACAAGTAAGGAAAATAAAGCCTCGCAAAGTTAGGTGACAATCCTTCTAAACTCTTGTATGCCAACAAAGAACCTAGTGCTTATGAAGGGTTTATGAATCTAGTCTCTTCTCTTCCTCTTCTTCCTCTTCTCCCTCCTTCCCTCTTCCTCTCTCTCATTCCCTTCTTTCTCTTCCTCCTCTTCTCCCTTTCCTCTCCCTACCTCTCTGCTCTCATCATTTTAATGAAAGTATATAAATGTAATGGAAGCAGGGAGTCAGAAAATTTGAATTTTTAATTAATAAAATCATTTGAGGTCATGAATAATTTAGATAAAAATTGCTATCAAGTGTAATGGTACTAAAGGCAGCTGATATCAGAGTAGAGTGCCAGGCCTGGAGTTGGAAGGACCTGAGTTCAAATCCAACCTCAGATACTATATGGTCCTGGGCAAGTCACTTAACCCCAGTTGCCTAGCCCTTACTGTTCTTCCATCTTAGAACAGATAATTTGTATCTAATACTTAGTTAACTGATATTTAGAAGTTAAGGGTTTTTAAAAAATGTAATGGTGTTAAAATTTGAAGAGTTAAAATACAGGGGACAACACAATTTGTCCAAGTAAATCCAAGGTTATAGCTATTTAAAAAAATCCTTCTGGATTGTGAAAGGATTTGGAGGGGTTGGGATAAGTAGGGGGGGTAGGGTGGAGAGTGTCCCACCATGATCAAACCTTAGCATCTAATGAATAGTATCATTAATAATTTTCAAATGAAGATTTTTATATATTGGTCATTTTGGACAATGGAAATAAGAATCAATTAAAAACTATTGAAATTGGGTTATGTAAAAATATAAAAAGAAGTTCATTAAATGTAATGTAGATAAATGCAGGAAGTATGGTGTAGAAAGAGCTCAGGATCACAAAAGACAAAGATAAACATCAGAATTATAGTATAGTATTATGAAGAATATGTCAAGAGTCTTAGAGTGGGTTTAAACTATTAAAGTTTAAAAGGATGAATGCATATTAAAACTAAAAGAATCCTTTCAAGTACCTGCAAGTTTTTTAAAAATATACAAATGCCATGGAAAGAGCTTTTCTCTCTTACTTGCTCCTACACACAAGCAGTCACTATGGCCTTCTGATTCTGCCTCCTCTATGATTGGCATCTATATCTTCTTGTCAATTGCTATTATTCCAAGCCCTGGTTTGCCTTGGAATATTGCTACAGTCTCTTACCTGGAATTCCTATCTCTAAATATCTTATCCCTACAAACTGCATAGGACTACTAGATTAATCTCGCTAAGGTAGCTTGTGGCTACAAGCATGCTAACTTCTTTCTCTAAAAACCTCACAATGTATAAAATAAAGCCCAAGTTTCTTAGCCTATCATTCAAGGTCTTCTGCAAAGTGACCTCAACTTATCTTTCTTCATTCTCATTAGACTGAGACCTCCTTGAGAGCAGGAAGGAACTGTCTTTTGCCTTTCTTTGTATACCCAGCACTTAGCATAGTATCTGGCACATCATAGATACATAATAAATGTTTAATGACTAATTAGATAATTACTTTATATACCCTCTACTCTAATTAAACCAAACTATTTGATAATTTGCCATAGCTAAAGCATATCCCAACTTCTATAGGGAGACTATCCGAGCCTTCCCTCTTTTAAAATACATCATAAATATGTTTAGATATATGTACAATATATGTGTTTTTGTGTGTGTATAATATATGCTATATGGGAAATAATATAGACACATGCATATATGTCTGTGTATATATTCTGCCCCTGGAGTCAGGAAGACTCATTAACAAATCTAGCCTAAGACACTAGCTGTATGACCCTGGGTAAGAAAACTTCAAATGAGGTCACAGAGTCAGACAGAACTGAAAAATGACTGAATAACAACAAAATACATTTACGTATTTGTTTGATTGTTGTCTCCCCTACTAAGCTGGGAGTTCTTTGGAGAACTATATTTTGCCTCTTTTTGTATCCCCAGTACTTAGCATAGTGCCTGACACAATAGTAGGCACTCAATAAATATTTATTGACTGACTGACAAATAATATATATAACCACTTCCTAAAATATAATTCCTCTCCATCATTCTATTTAATTAAATCTTACCTATCTTCAAGGCACAATACAAACAGTATTTCCTCCAAGAATTCATTCTAGACATACATATATATGTAGTAGATACATGCACATACATACACATACATATATACACAAGCAGGAGGTAATCTTTTCTCCCTATCCAGGCATTTGTTTATTCTACTCCTTTAACAACATCTACTTTATATTAAAGTTACTTATTTGTATATTATAGTAAGTAACCCCTTTCTGGCTGGTAAGTAACTTCTACCTGGCTATGAGTTCTTTGAAAGCAAAGACTGAGTCTAATTTCTTTTATTTGCAAGAAAGTACGGTCCCATCATTGTTTACTGATCTAGTGAATGGTTAAATGAGTGAATGAATGAACCACAAAAACCAAACTAATGCAGAAAAGAAAATACTTTTCTGAACAGTTATTTTGATACTTTATCTAATTTGGATTCTTGTAAATGAAAAAGACTTGAAAAATTAAAATAACAGAATATTTTTCATCTTTTGGCAATGACCCAAAAGAAAAAAAAGAAAGAGCTGGAAAAAATTACAAAAATGAAATTATTCAGCCTAAGAGAGGTCAGCGTGGTAAAGCAATTCATTAATAAATATTTTTAGTGGTTTGGTAATAAGTGCTTTCATAAACATACTTCAGCATGTTGTTTTATAATATGATTTTAGATGTTTATTAATTCTTACATATTAAGTATAAAGAGATACTACTAGCCATTTCTATTGAGGGCAATACAAGGGAATTAGATTCTGAATTACAGTTCAAATTTAAACTTCATCAAAAAAATTCAAATTAGAAATTAAGAAAAGGATTTTCTCATGATGAGGATTGTGGAACTTACTGCTAAGAGAAGTTGAATTCAGTAAGTCAAAGACCCAAGTTAACCCCAAAGGACTCGTGATAAAAAATGCTATCCCCCCAAAAATGCTATGCCAAAGAAGGAACTGTTGGAATCTGATTGCAGATCAAAGCACATCATCTTTCATTTTATTTCCTTCAAGAGTTTTTTTTTTTTGTATGTGGGATATGTGTCTTCTTTCATGGCATGGGGAATATGGAAATATGTATTGCATGAAAGCACTGGTATAACTTATAATAGATCATTTACCACCTCAGGGAAGGGAGGAGGAATGGAGAGAATCTGAATCACAAAATGTCAGAAAAACAATTGTATGTTTCTACACATAATTGAAAAAAAATTAAAATGTCCTGGAAAAAAGAGAAGTTGAGGAATGTTAATAAAAGATATATATGCCTCTTTATCTAAGATAGTTTGGGTAAGTGGTAGTTGTTGAATCATTTTCGTCATGTCCAACCCTCATATTGGTGGTAGACTTAGTACATGCAGACAACTTGGTTTACTAGCTCAAAACTCCTGAGCTCAAGCAGTCCACCAGTCTCAGTCACCCCAGTAGCAGGGACTACCACAGGCTTGCATCAGTATGTAAGGCCAAAAAGAAATATATAAAGAAATTAATCATCACATGAAATTTCAGTTTAATATATTTGGAAAACAAATCTGTGGTTAATATTATTATATTTAAATCTCTACCTATCCCACCTAACACCTATTATGCTCCCAAATTCTTATCATTTTATTAATTTTCTCCTATTACCTCCCCTTTATTACTAGCAACTACCTCTTAGAAACACATACAACTATAGAACCTTGACAAAAAAATTGGAAGTTCAGCATGAGAAAAACATAAAATATTCACAAATAAAAACAGTTTAAAATTCTTGCTTAAAGTTGCAAATATCTGCAGTATCTGTATTCATCTTCATACAGTACTTTTCCCAGGATGAATCTTGAAGAAGAAAAGAAAGAACCCTAAGCAAACTGATAAATGAAATTTATGGGTTGGTGCAGCTCTTATTTTTTCTCTGACATTTGTATTTTTGTTAACAGTTTAAGCATTAGAGTGTTCTACAAATGTAACAAATGCAGGCTACTACAAGAATTACTGGATGTAAAAAGCAAAATTTTCCCCTTGGCATGAATCATGGTCATTTCCTTCTTGCGACCTGGAGAATTTTATATGCATATTTTATAACAATACAGTAGGAGCGAGGTATCTGTCACTAAATTTTTAAAAGGGATTTTAGGCAAAGCACACTGTCATTTCTATTATTGGAAAATGTTCCTTGATTCCTTTTACAGGAACAACATATCAAAATGACTTGCTCAGAGGGAAAAAAATTACTTCTTAAATTGACATCTTAATGAAAATTGCTGCTTCTGTCTTTTCCCACCTCCATACTGACGCCTGCCTCACTAAACAGGGAACTTGGGGTATTTATAATTCTCATCTTTACACACCTGCACAACACAGTATGCCTCAATACCAAGGTGGCTGTCAAAATACAAAAGATTTAATGTAGTCATAAATGCTCGTTGAATTGAATTGAATTTTGGGGCAAGTGTTTTGGCAGATTCTTACTCTCAATTTTCTAGTTTCTTCCAGATCACAGCAAGCAAAATATTCAGGACATGTATTTTTAGGCTTTCGACTTCTACTTTTAAGATAATAACAAAAACTCTACACATTTTTGTGATTAAGAGTTTGATAAAATCTAGCATTTTAACACATCTCCCCAACATTCACACATACACATATTCATGGAAGGTTTTATTTTCTTCTTCAAGACTGCAGAAACATGCTGCCAAGTAGTCTATAATTCAGGTAAGGAATCGGGTGGACCAACTTTCCAAGTATTTTCATCGCTATGGTCTCTGAAAAGCAGTTTCTCTTGGAAGAAAAAGATTGAACAAAGATCTTAATAGTTCAGGTCTGAAAGACATTTACATCAAAACCAGGTAGAGTGGTCCAAACCTGAGCAGCCAAGCGACAAACTATGCACGATGGATGTCGGCACACTTCTGCCTAATAAAATCTGAATCAAACACTCTGCATCTGATTCTCCATGTGAGCTTTTATGCAAACTTCTAAAGTGCAAGGAATCCTGGGGTGGAAGAGCTATTCTGAGAGATTTCACATAGTTCATGTAATTAGGGAAACCACTTCCTTTGATTGTAAGTGTTCAAAACAGCTGAATTTCTTCTATCAAAGGAACTCTGTGATTTGGGTCACCTCTTTTACTTTTCCTTTCATGTTTCTCAGGATGAGAGGTGAAGCTGGAGAGCACATTATTTAGAGGGAAAAAAAGATTCGTCTTTTTGTTTTAGGGATTGAACTTACACCATTCAAAGGTTATCATTTAGAATTTCTCTTGCTTCTTTCTTTCTCTCTCTCTGCCCCCTTCACTTCGCTGGTTGGAGAGAAACACAATCCAAAATGCCAATTTAAGGCAGGATGGAAAACTGACATATTGTGCACAAAAGGATTCTAATTTTAATGTTTGGGTTTAAAACATAATTAGAAAGGACTGTTATCTGCAGGATCTTGATCTTGGTATTGGATTCCTTTTTGTTGTTGTTCTAGCTGTGAATAAGCCAAAAGGGTGGGGGGGCCAGCAGCAACAAGCCCTGCAAAAGAAAGCTACCTCTCTATTCTCTCCCAATGCCTCTGGGGCATCCGTTTCCCCTAAAAGTGGAATGCAGGCTGCCATTCAGAAAGATAGATCATGCTGCTTTTGCACCAGCTAATCTCTGAGCTGACACTGTTAAGGTATTCAGTGACACTTATTCCAGAAGACCCTTGCTAGTTTAGCATACTGGGCTGCTGCTATTGAATATATAAACAAAAAAACCTAGAAAACCATTCCCCCTTTTCCCATTTTGATCCCTAAATTTTCTGCAGAACAATGAAGTCCAACATCAGTCTGTCAGCCAGAAGCTTTACCCTGTAAGAAGTTAGTTCTTAAAAATCCAAATTAATGAAAGTTAGCAAGCAAATAAGCTATCATTAGAGCTCTAAAAGACTCATCAGGATAATTTGTAGATCATCTACATTTTGCAGATGAGGAAACTGAGGCACAGAAGGAAAGTGATTTGCCCAAGATTATGCAGCTTGTATGAGACATGATTACAATCTAGATCTCAGAAGAGTTCTCAGAAAATTGCTTCTCCTTTCTAAGTTGAATGAATGGAAAGAGGTATCTTACTTTTTTGTTTTTTATATTCCCTACTCCACTGTGCCTTTACTTTTTAAAATAAAAAAGTATAAACTTTTCAACATGCTAAGAAAAAGCGAAGAAATGGCAGTATATGTGAAACTCTATGCCTAGGTCACAAGGGGATTGTGAAAATGGTGTGTTTTGCAAGGTCATCACTGTCCATGTGGAAGAAAAAGAGACTGTAGTATGGGGCAAGGAAGAACATAAAAACATTAGGGAAAACTTAAAAGAATAGAATATTAAAAATGCTCTGTGAAGGAAATTGTGGAAGAAAAATTGAGGGAGTCACGTGAAGAGACTAACTAGATAACATGTCAAATACTGCTTCCTTTAATAAGGAGGTATACAGCTCCCAAATTCCATCAACCACAAACACCTCTGCAGGTCTCTCAATTTTAGGATCCTCTGCAGGAATATGGACTCACTATAGGTTATGCTATAAGCCCTGCTTAATTGTCTATTCATTTGGGTCTCTTTTAACTCTTTGCCATGTCTTTACTCTTTCACAGATTTAGGGAAAGGGCCTCCTTCCTGGCAGCTTCTGTCAACAAAATCAGTCTTATAGTTTTTCATGTTCCCAATCCTCCATCTATTTTCATGTCTCACCTTTTTGTTGTTGTTGTTGTTTTTTATTTTTTTACTAATGTAAACAACTCTAGTATCTGCATTGCCTTCATCCATGAGGGGATAGATAACTAATAAAACAAGTACATTTCTATACACTCTGCTTCATCCTTAAATTTTAATACTTAAAGACAAAAATATATGATATTTTAAAACTGGGTTCTCACTATTTCAGGTGCACAAATAACTGGTTTCATTTTAACAAAAAAATTTTACTGAAAGATATATCTTGCCACCCAAAAAACAATTTAGAAAATTCTTCAGAAATGGCCCACTCTTTGCTGTAACACTAATTGGTCGATATCAAGGAAACCAGTTAAATACACTGACATTTCAGTTTTTTTCTAGATATTTTTGGTTTAGGTTCCTTTTTATTTCTAGTTCCTACCTTCCATTCCAATCAAATTCTTCCAGTCCTTTTTCAAAACTCATATACAGCATGGTATTGCAAGATGAATAGCTCTTTTCCTATGGAACATGTCACACCCTCCCATCACTTATTTTGATCTATGGAGGACAAAGGTCCATACTAGGACAGTGCTAGGAGGTCTTTTTTATTCCATGGCTTGGCTGAATTATGAATAAAAAAGACCTCCTAGCACTGTCCTAATATGGACCTTTGTCCTCCATAGATCAAAATCTGTGATGGGAGGATGTGACATGTTCCATAGGAAAAGAGCTATTCATCTTGCAATACCATGCTGTATATGCCATCCACAGGACACTAAATGGCATCAAGAAGAGCCTGAACCATATTTCTCTTAATGAGTCATTCTTTTTTTTTTTAATAAATAAAACTCTTACCTTCTGTCTAGGAAACAATACTAAATATCAGTTTTAAGGCAGAAGGGCAGTAAGGACTAGGGAACGTGACTTGTCCAGGGTTACACAGCTAGGAAGTATCTGAGGCCTAATTTGAACCCAGGAGTTTCCATCTCCAGGCCTGGTGCTCTATCTTCTTGATGAATATTATGTAGATTTTAATTTATACTTTGTAACTATCTTCCTCACCTTGGTAGTAAGGAAAAGCCTACCTACTCCAATGCCCAATAGGAGACAAAAATCATAAATATGTACTGATGCAAAAAATAAAAAACAAACCCTATGTCAATATTTACAACTATGTTTTTAGATAATTATTTTGTTTTATTAATTATCTAATAAGATATTAATAGTTCAAACAAGAAATTAATGAAAATTACAAGCAGTAGGCTAGTTGCTGGGATACAAATATGTGACTCTACTCCCAGTTAGGCTAGATATTACCCTGAAAAATAGGCTTGTGATGCTGCATATGTACAGAAAGTCCTGGTTGACTGACATTCTTCTGAGAGAAAAGAGTAAAGAAAAAGAAAGAAGGCAATGTGTAAGCTCTGAAAAGTAAAGGGAAATTTTGAGTACCACAGGTGTTGGAAAACTGGCAGCTCAGTGCCCAGCTTGGATTCAGAAAGACCTGAGTTCAAAGCCAAACTCAAATACTTACTAGTTGTGACCCTGGGCAAGTCACTCAATTTTCCTTGGTTCCTTATCTGTAAGATAAACTATGGAAGGAAATGGCAAATTGCTCCAGTATCTTTGTCAAGAAAACTCCAAATGGGATCATGAAACTGGAGATGACTACAGTGACTGAACAATAGCAATTCTTTTCCTGATTAAGCTAAAATTTCATTTCACTCCAAGGTCTCAGAGCATTCTGCCTCTTGTGTATTCTATATTCCAAATTCACTGGTTTTCAACTACGTAGGTCCACAAACGGAACCCAGATCCTTTGACTCACAATGCCAGGCTCTATTATACTATGCTCGGTCTCAAAAGTGGATTTTCAGGATTTAGATCAGGATTTCCAACCTTTGGGGAATTGTAATATTCTGTTGTTTTATTCCATGATCCTCTGCAGCTCCTCCACCTTCACTCTCGTGTTTGCTTTTAAAATTAAAATATGAATCATCTCATCTCCCAGGAGCTAATTCTTGTCCCCTTTTATGTAAGGAATTATTAGGAATGGGGACCCTAGGGCAAAAAAAAAATGGAATGAGAGAATATACAGAGGGTTTTTCCATCTATTTGCTATTAACTAAACTGAGCTAGAAGGAATGTTTGAATTTCTTTAAGTCAGACAATGAACTTTCTAAAAATGCTCCTAAAAGAAAGCAATTATAATTTCAAATAAAACACAGACATGCACTACCAAAGGCCAAGAGAAAAATACCTGTCAAAAGGTCTTTGTTGAAATGAAGCCAAAATCTATTTTCAGACTTATATCAGTTACAGTCAGAGGTTTTGAAAGATATTTGTTGGAGCCAGAAATGTCTTTAAAACTCCAAATATGGTTGCAAATAAAGTTATTTTTAAATTTTAAAATAGAAAAATTTGAGCCAATCATGACAGTTCTCAATGTTTGAAACAGGTTTTTTCAAAATGGGAACTTCAGGGGAATTCCAAAGTTTTCAGGTTGAAAAGACTCTGAGCTCTGGATAACTATTTAGTGGTAGTTGGATGAAACGCAGTAGTCCTCAATAAAACTTTGTCTTCAACACTAATGGCTTTTCCTAATTAGTCTCAATAATATCTTATCCCTCTCTCCCTCCCTCAATTCAGACTGTAGTCAAGAGTTCTCAATGATTGGCTTACTAGTTAACAGTAATGAAGCATCAATTGTATGTGGAATACTGGTTATCTCACCTAATATCTTCATTGCCATTCCATTGGTCATTTCTATGGCTTTCAAAAGTACACAGGCAGAGGCAGTGAGGTTGCACAATGGATAGACCACCAGGCTTGGAGTTGGGGGAGCCTGGGTTCAAATCTGGTCTTAAACATTTCCTAGCTATGTGACCCTAGAAAATTCACTTAACCCCATTTGCCTAGCTCTTGCCTTTCTGTCCTAGAGTTATTGCTAGGGCAGAACATAAGAATTAAAAAGGAAAAAAAAAAGAAAAATACACAGGAGCTTTATTATGTATATAGATTATACCCATGTTGGTAAACCTATGACATGTATGCTGGAGGGAGCTGCTCCTTCCCCTCTCCATGCATGCCTGAGGACATTTTTCACAAAACCCATCCATCTGTTGAGCAGTGTAACATGGAGATGGCAGGGTGGAATGCATGCTCCAATGGGAGCATTTCTTCCCTCCCCTGTCTGGGGTAAGGCAGAGAGCTCACATATGGCATGAGGGTTGCAATTTGGGCACTTGGTCTCTAAAAGGTTCACCATCACTGGGCTATACAGAGAAGCTACCACTATAATGAGGTCTTTTTTGATATCTCAATCTAACTAAAATTCCTTCACTGAAATCCAAGGCAAACATCATTCTGTATCCCCCTCTTTGAGTAGTTATTGAGGTGTAGTATAAGGAATTTAGCATCATTCTCTACTATTGCATATAAAATCTTCTTTCTAGTGTTTTGTTGTTGTAGTTTGAGGGACAATACAGGAAAAGAGGTAGTTATGATTCACTGTATTTTTAAGGTTGGTTCAGTACTAGCTGAAAATGTTGGAATCAAGTTAAAACTTTTCTATATAAGAGGTATGTGAGTTGGCCAATGAATCAGATTAAGTGAAATTTTTCAATATTCTCCAATTATTTTCAGTTGTACATTCATAGGCCAAGGGTTTCCAAACATGCTTATTAACATGTACAGCTATGGGGGCTATATATAGCTTCTTTTATGTGTCAGCTAAGTGGCAAAGTACATAGAATGCTAAGCCAAGGAAGCCTGAATTCAAAACCAGTCTTAGACACTTATTGGCTATGTGACCCCGGATAAGTCACTTAACTTCCATTTGCCTTAATCAGCTGGGGAGGAAAATGGCAAACCATTCTAGTATCTTTGCCAAGAAATCTCCATATTGGTGGGCTATAGTCCACAGGGTCATAAAGAATTAGACATGACAGAATAGCTGAATAACAATAAACAGCTTCCATTAAAGAGTTTAGACAACCATTTTAATTTTTACCTTTCAGTTGAATAAAATATTAGAAAACATAAAAGTACTATAAAATTTTATTATTTTGATTTAACAATTAGATTCCTCCCTCCATCGCATTATTTTTTTCCTTTTTTAAATTTAGAATATTTTCCCATGGTTACATGATTCATGATTCCCTCTGACCTCCCACTCTTTCCCCACCTCCTGGAGCTGACAAGTAGTTACACTGGGCTTTACATGTATCATTGTTCAAAGCCTATTTCCATGCTATTCATATTTGCAGTAGAGCAATCTTTTAACACCAAAACCCCAATCATATCCCCATCAAACCATGTGACCGATCCTATGTTTTTCTTCTGCATTTCTGTTCCCACAGTTCTTTCTCTGGATGTGGATAGCGTTCTTTCTCATAAGTCATTCAGTTTTAAAAAACTGAATACATTGCCTCTCAGAGGGTTCCTACAAAAAAATTACTTTTTCACTGAAACGTTCTATCTCTCCTGTGGTTTAGCCAAGGATCTTCTAACGATATTAGCTAAATCTCTTAAGACAGTTTGTATATCGAAATATAGCGAGTTTATGAGAATACAGAGAGGCAACATGGTTTCAGATCCTGGCAGGCAATTGAACTGAGTTCTATTTACAATTACCAGTTCTTTGCCCAACCATTGGCAGTCTGGTTAAGGAGCCTGCCCAGAGTCACAAAGCAAGGATGTATCAGAGTCAGGACTTAAATGAATGTCTTCCTGCCTGTGAAGCTGGCAGTCATAGGCTATGCAACATTGTCTCCTATATGTAAAAATATACTTACACACCCAAACACATATGTATACACATAAATATATAAGCACACATCTGAATTTTATTTTGTGTATATGTATTTTTGGAGAGGAGGTGGGGCTTGACCTATGATTTCCTTCATTTAGGGAACTCCTGATGTGAAAAATCCCTCTACAAAGCAGGCTGGGAGGAAAATATAGTGCTTTAATGGCCACATGCTTCTCTTTTAAACAAAGCCCCATTTTTAAACACTAGCATTTATCTCCTGATGCTGGATGCAAGACAGAATTTTAAGAGTGTCCAAAGAATTAAAGCTGTGGGCCACAGATGTGAAAGGAGAGTCACATGATGAGAATACGTAGTCTGTAACATATTTTCAGTGAAGAAATAAGAAGGAATATCATGAAGGATATCTTCACAGAGATATATGACAGGAAACGAAGGCAGGTTAGTCATATAGGGAACCTGAGGGATAATAAAAGGAGAGTCCAAAATGTCCATACCCTTTGATTCACAGTCCTCACACCTAGGCACCTCACATCTAGCCTGGGACAAAAAGAAAGTTCTCATGAACACTAAAATATTCATAGCATTTTTTGTCCTGACAAATAATGGTAAACAAAGGAGGGGCTCTTTGACTGAGGAATGACTAAACAAATTATAGTACATCAATGTAACAGAATAGAGAAAAATGGGGAGTCTTAAACAAACTAATGCAAAAGGAAGTAAACAAAATCAGGAAGAGAAGAATATAGCCAATGACTACAACAATGAAAATGAAAACTACCAAAACTGACAAATTGAATACCATATAATTTTAATGGCCAAGATGAGGGAGAGGAAGTAAGGTATTTAGAAACAAAAATAACATAAAAACAAAAGGTTTTTTGGTTGTTGTTTTTTAACTCTTATCTTCCATCTTAGAATCAACATTGTGTACTGGTCCCAAAGCAAAAGAACAGTAAATAGGCTGGGGAATGGGGGTTAAGTGACTTGCTCAGGGTCACACAATTAGGAATTGTCTGTGATCAGATTTGATCCACCTCTTGTCTTTAGGCCTGACCTTCAATCCACAGAGACCACCTAGCTCTTCCCCAAAAGGTCATTTTTTTAATGAGAAAAAGATAATGAAATTAGCTTAAGGATAGCTTGTTGTGATATGGGATATACTTCTCTTATCTAGCTAGACTGCTTTCCTTAGGATGAATCCTAATGAGCTAACCCAGGTCTGAGAAATTGTAGCTGGACAGGATAGCTTAGAAATTTTAGAGGCTTATGGTCAAGGAGATTGCTTCTATCTCATTGTTCTGGTTCATTATTTCAGAATTTTTAAGTTCTGTTTTCCAAAGACCATAGGACAAGGAATCAGAGAACCTAGATTCAAATTCCCATTTTGCCACTTTCTATTTATATACCTTGGGCAAGTTATTTAGCCTCTCTAGGCTGTGATTCTTCTTCTTTAAAGTGAGAATCTTAATACTTGAACTAATTGCCTCACAGAATCTCTCTGAGGACCAAATGATATCCTTTATACAAACACTTTAATTCATAAAGCAAAACCCATATATTATTATTTCCCTGCCAAAAATACTTAAAATTCTTTCTTTTGGTGGTCTAGAAAGTGGGCATTGTCTTCTTGGTTCCATTTCACAGAATTTTTCTAATCTTTTAAGCCTCAGCTTTTTACTATATTGTCCATAATGCTTTTCCTGGTACCTCAGTCTTAGATTTTGTTAGGGAGTTCTTTGTTAGTATCATTTTATGATTCTTTGTGGAGCTGGGTAGATTTTTTGAGGGAAACAATTTTGCTTCCTACATCTCCCACTAAGGGCAATGTTTTTTACCAGTATAATGGTATATGGGTTAATACTCCAAGCTTACTAATATGTTCACTTAATAGAGCATGAGTGAATGTACTTAGACATCTTAGCCTTGGCCTACCAGATTGCATACACTGTACAAGAAAGATAGCATTTACCAATTCCAATGTCTCTCCAGCCTTTCCTCTTCTCAGTACTTTCTGGATTCCCTTTTCTTTTCTAAGGCTATAGATAGGCTAATGATAACTTAGATCCTATTTAATTCTCTTAGCTCATATGCCCCCACCAACTTGAATCACACTCTCCTCTTCCCTGCTCATTGTAGCTTCCAAAGAATGCATTCAATAGGTCAAACCCCATTTATGACAATAAAAGCAAATGTAAAGTGAAGAAGTGAGCATACTAATGTTCATTCTAGTTCATTCCATCTTGATGCTTCCATAGAAATTACTCTCAACTCCCAGCTTCTTACTACCTTTGCCCCAAACTTCCCTTCTTCTACAACTCCCAATTATTCTTGAGATTTCTATCTAGATTGCTTCTAAAAAGATAATATGCAATCATTGACTTAAAGTTAGGAAAGATCTGGGTTCAAATCCTGACTCTTTCCATTTTTAGCTGTCTGATCATGCTAAAGTCTCTATGCTTTCCTTTCCTCATCTACAAAATGGAAATGATACCTGTAGAACCTGTCTCATAAGCTTGTTACAAGGCTCTAATGAGATGATGTATGTAAAGCACCAGCCTTAATAGGGCTAGACACCATCTATTATTATTATTATTATTGTCATTATTATATTGGATTATCCTGTCTCAAATCATTTACCATTTATCATTCTGGTAGTTGAATTTTTATAATTTTTTAACTGAACAGATTGCAAAACAGAATAAGAGAATGGACATTACTTTTAGGAAACTGAAAAGGAAGCAAGAAAAAAATAATCCCTCTCAGAAAACCTCTCTCTGAAATGATTTTTATTTTTAGTTTTCTGGCACTGTTCCTTTTTTGATAAGAGACTTATTCAACATTACTACATTCAATAACATAAGGTTCTACATCAAAGACCATTAGAAACATCAGTGAATTATTTGAAAATGAACCTCATTTTCTATTTTCAAACTGTGATGTGGCTTGAGGCTTTTCAGATGGAAAAAAAAAGCCATGTTTAAAGGGTACAGCAGATGAGTCCAAGGCTAAGGGGAGGTCATTATCAGAGTGTGAGAATATCTCTCCCCAAGGTAAGATTCTGCCAAGCCATGTCTCTATTTTAGTTGTATCCCGTGAACCACTAGAAGGAAATAGCCTATAGCTAAAAAAGTGTAGGTGAGAATTGCGCTGTATGGAAAAAAGGTCAAATGAGAATCTAAACCTTATAAGGATATATCTGAGGGAGCATGAAACACACACTTCTATAAAATGGGTAAACTAAGGACAATGTAATTGATCCTCACTATAGGGAGGAATAGCAGCACCTTTGTTTCTTCACAGAGGAGCCTAGAGCTCTTATTCTACAATCCTCTCTCCTCCCCACATTGCAGGCATCTTTCCTGCTCCCGAACCTGTCTATCAGGGCACATAAAATAAATGATAAGCCAAAACTTCTTATAATTAACTACAACATTCTAATGTTGATTTTAGAAGACTGGATCTATGAAGAAGGGCTTGTAATCTCTTAAGTGAAAGGGAAAAAAGGGATTGAAATCAGCTTAATTTGCCCCTTGGATGGAGAAAAAAAGATAGTGAACTGTTCTAATTGATATAAAATTCTAGCCAAAGCATTTCCATTAAACATTCTCTAATCTTTAAGGGACCCAGGATACCTCCTTGTCAAAAATATTCTTTGTCCTCATACTCAAACTCTACATGCATGTAGTTTCTATACAACAGGATGACTTAAAAGTCCATTTACCTACATATGTGTATGTAATATGTATTTGTATGAGAGGTACTGTGGTAAGGTCGATAAAGAACTGGCTTTAGATTTATGAAGTCCTCCTCAAGACTAATATGTTGACTTTGTTACTCTGAACCCAGTTTCTGCCTCTCATTACTCAAATCAACTTATTTTTTTCTCTTTAAAACCTAACCTTCTTTTTGTCTTTGGAACACAGAAGAGCAATAAGGGCTAAGTAATGGGGGTTAAGTGACTTTGCCCAGGGTCACGCAACTAGGAAGTGTATGAGGTCATATTTGAACCTAAGAGCTCCTGGCTCTCGGCCTGGCTCTCTGTCCATTGCCACCCAGCTGCCCCTCCTAGTCAACTCTTTAAGATTATGAGTGACAGGACTGGTGCTGGCTTACACTGACTGAGTTTCCTTATTCAGCATTCCTCTAAGTTCTGTCTTCACAGCTAGAAACTCTTTTTCACAATGCTGATCAACATGAGCCCTGCAACTTTTTGTCTTAGGGGATCTTACCTTACACACATACACAGATACACACAAACGCTCATACATGCACACACTCACTCAATTCATCCATCAAAAATTTAGATACTATACAATTTGTATCTGTACAAGTCTCAATCCTTATGTCTTCTCTTTATCCCTAGGCTGAAATAGTTTCCAAAAAAATAACTCATTCGTAAAAATATTTGGTTAGTACTTTCTTCCATGCTACAATCATCAGAAGACCTGAGTTCAAATTCTGTCTTTGTTATCTCCTACCATGTGGTCACACTGAGTCATTTGCTATACCTTCGTTTAGACATCAGTGAAATGAGAGATAGGACAAGATGGTTTCTAAAGTCCCTTCCAAGTCTACTTCCTATAATCTCATAAATTTAACTGATGATTTAATTCAGATTTTTTTTCTGGTATATCAATATAAAATGTACTTTTCCTTCTTTTTTAGACCTAGATGCCCTAACAGCATAAGGAATATTCTGCAAATCTTGTCTTTAACATTTTTAGCTATCTGATCATGCTAAAGCATTAAATCTTTGTGTCTCCTTTTTTCCTAACCTACAAAATGTAGGTAACACTACTGTAACAATACCTGCCTCAGAAGGTTGTTTTGAGGCTCTAATGAGATGATGCATGCAAAATGCCATCCCTAATAGGGCTAGATTTCATCTATTGTTATTGCCATTGTTGTTGTTACACTCAATTAGCCTGCCTCAAAACATTTACCATCTATCAAAATAGTTTCAGAAAAGTAACTAAATAACTCAGGAGTCAATCAAATGACTTGGTTTCTTTAGTTGGAAGAGGAAAATCTTTGTTCTAATACCAGATAATATAATTTCAGATCTAAATGTTCAGATGGCTTAAATGCAAAATGCATAAAATTTTTTTTTCTAAAATGTCTAGCGATACCACTGATTTAATCTGTATCTCAGGAAAGTGTCCAATTATGGTCCTTAAAATGTAGTTACTTGCTAGACAACAGGAAAAGTCCATAATATCAATGTTGTCCTGGTAAAACAAAGAATTTTTGATAGCATATCTGACAAGTTTAACACAGATGTCGGTAACTAAAAGAAAAGACAGTCTCCAAGGTAAATACTATTGTGAAGTATTTTAGGATTTACTATGCCCTTATGTACAATTAGAAATAACAATTAAAAATTATTCACCTATTTTCCTGTGAGTGAATAAAGATGTTTCAAGTAACACACTCAAACAAGGAAATTTTAGTTAGGAAAGGAGGGGAAAATCCTGCAAAATAAATCAGGTATATAAGAAATCTGCAATTTTCTTTTCTTTCAAAGGAAAACAGAATATTTTGCTTATAGATGTTGAAGGATAAAATCTATTTCTGAATGGATGTTAATTAAAATCTTTCTTTTAAGAATGATAACAATCTTTTATTTTTGCTTTATTTTTTACTCTCTTCTCAGACAAAAACTATCTTATTGACCAAAGTATTTGCTATATTTTGAGGAAAACCTCCAAAATTGCTTGGGGGAAAATGGAGGTGAAACCTCTAAATGAAAAGATGTCTGCAAATCTAATGATGTACTATTATATGTATAAGACATTACATAGGATTTAACTTTCCATTTCAGAAATGATAAGGACTTTAAAAACAGAGTTCAACCTTTCATATTCTGCCCAGAGGATTCCTCCTGGAAAGCCTTTACTCCTCTATCTGTGGGTGAAAGGGAGCTTTACCTGAGAAAAGGTAATCTGCAAGGCAGATAAACTGTCTTTCTGGTTTTCCTCAATTCTCAGTTTATTCCATTCATCTTTTTCTGTGATTGGGCTGAACAAAGAGATCACCATGACAATACTCTACCACAAAAAAAAAAAAAAAAAAAAAACAATATTCCAAGGTCAAAGAAGATTGAGGCTTTGATTTCTGCTTTCCCTGGTCCATGCCAAGAGGTTACAGAAATGAATCCCAGGTATGGAATATACTCCTTATCAGAACAAAAGGAACCTAGGCACTCAACAATAAGGAAATATGGCAACTATATTTGCATTTGTAAAAGTGATTTCCTTCCTAAATAGGGCTTTGCAGTTGTGTGTGTGTATTTGTGTCAGATCAATTTGCTGGTGAGCCTGTTTTTAAATTTCAGTTCTGAATATCCTTTGAGATAAGTTTTCAATATCTACTGCATCAAAAATCAAAAGTTTTAAAAATTACATTTGAAAATTTGTTATGCCTATGTGACTAATAAAGTATCTGAAGATTCATGTTGGATTTGGCTTTGGTGTTCCCGATTTCATGTAAAGACAATTTTTAACATTCATTTTGTAAAATTTTGAGTTCTAAATTCTCTCCTTCCCTCATACCCTTATCCCTTTCTTGAGAAGAAAAGCAATCTGACAAACATTATATATGTGAAAGTCATGCAAAACATTTCCATATTAGCCATGGTATGAAAGAAAACAGAGGCCAAAGGGAAAAAAAACACTCCAAGAAAATGAAGAAAGTTTTCTTTAAAGTATGCTTCAATCTGCATTCAGACTCCATTAGTTTTTTTCTGGATATGGATAGCATTTTTTCCTCATAAATCATACAGAATCGTCTTGCATCATTGTGTTGCTGAGAATAGCTTTCATTCACAATTGATAATTACACAATATTGCTGCTGCTGGGTGCAATGTTCTCCTGGTTCTGCTCATTTCAATTTGTATCAGTGTCTATGTCTTTTCAGATTTTTCTGAAACCAGCCTGTTAATAATTTCTTATAGCTCAACAACATTCCATCACACTCCTATATCACAACTTTCCACAATTGATTCCATGATTGATAGCCATCTCCTCGATTTCCAATTCTTTGCCACAAAAAAAGAGCTATTATAAATTTTGTTGTAAATAGAGGTACTTTTCCTTTTTAAAAAAATCTCTTTGGGATATAGAACTAGTAGAGGTATAGTTGGATCAAAAGCTCTTTGGATTCAATTCCAAATTATTTTTAATTTAAAGTAATTTAAAATATCAATTTTTTCCTGATTGTCTTTATCTCATCATAAATTCTTCCCTTATCCATAGATCTAAAAGGTAAATTATTCTATGCCCCCCTAATTTGCTTAGGACAATGATGGCAAATCATTTAGATGGAGTGCTGGGCTCTGCTCCCACCCCACCCCCCAGACTGAATGCTGTGCCCTCCCCAACAAGGACCAGGTGCCACACCACACCTCCTCAGAGACCAAATGCCCCACCCTGGCCCACCTCTCACCGCCATGCCACCCTCCTTACCCCAGACAGAGGAAGAAGTGCTCTTCTAGGTCTGCTGGTCAGAGGGGCAGGTGAAGTCAGGAATGTCCTCAAAGTGCATGCATGAAGAGGGGGGAGGGGAACAGCTCCACCCTCAGTTCCTCTGGCTTTTTAGTAACAAACTCTGGCAGGGGGACTACAGAACCTATTTTGACCTTATCTTGGTATATAATGAGATATTAGTCTATACCTAGTTTCTACTAAACTGCTTTCCAGTTTTCCCAGCAATTTTCATTAGATAGTGAGTACTTGTCCCAAAGTTTGGATCTTTGTTTTAATCAAATATTAGATTACTTTGGTTATTAACAACTCAGTATTGTTTATCTAATATTTTTCATTAGTCCACCACTCTGTTTCTTAGCCTGTACCAATGTTTTGATGATGACTGCTTTATAGTAGTACAATTTGAGATCTGGTACTGCTAGACCACCATCCTCAACATTTTTAAAAAATTAATTCCCTCGGCAGTCTTCATCTTTTGTTCTTCCAGATTAATGTTATTATTTTTTCTAGTTCTAGAAAATAATTTTTTTTGGTGTTCTCAGTGATATGCCACTAAGTAGGTAGATTATTTTAGTATAATTGTCATTTTTATTATGTTGGATCAGTCTATCCATGATCAATTAATGTTTTTCCAATTGTTTAGATCTGATTTTATGTGTGAGGTGTTTTGTAACTGCGCTTGAAAAGTTCCTAGGTTTGTCTTGTCAGATAGACTCCCAGGTATTTTATATTGTCCACAGATATTTTGCACAGGATTTCTTTTCCTTTCTATCTTTTGCTGCTGGACTTTGTTGACAATATATAGAAGCGTTATGACTATCAGTTTATTTTACATCCTGCAACTTTGCCAAAGTTCTTTCCACTAGTTTTTAAGTTGATTCTCTAAGTACACTGCTTACCATTTACAAAGTGGTTGTTTGATTTCCTCATTGTCTATTCTAAATCCTTTAATTTTGTTATTACTCTAGCTAGAATTCCTAGTACACTATTGAATAATAGTGGTGATAGGCATCCTTACTTGCTAGAAAAGCTTCTAGCTCATACCAATTACAGATAAGCCTTGTTGTTAGTTTTAGACAGATACTGTTTATTGTTTTGATGAGAGTTTTGTTTATTCCTATGCTTTCCAGCATTTTAATAGGAACATCAAAAGTTTTTTTGAGCCAACTGATAGAATTATATTATTTTTGTTGCTTTTATTATTGATATGTAGATTGTTTTCCTAATATTAAACCATCTTTGCATTCCTGGCCTAAATTTCACCTGGTTCATAGTGTGTGACCTTTGTGAAATATTACTGCAATCTCCTTGCCAGTACTTTACTTTAAAATTTTGTATCAATATTCATTAGGGAAATTTATCTATAGTTTTCTTTCTCTGTTTTTGCTCTTCCTGGTTTATGTATTGGCATCATATTGTGACATAAAAAGAATTTGGTAGGACTCTTTCTTTATCTATTTTTCCAAACAGTTTTTATAATATTAGAATTAATTCTTCTCTAAGTGTTCAGGAGAATTCACTTTTTAACCCAGCTGGCCCTGGAGATTTTTTTTTTCAGGGAGCTCACTGATGACTTGTTCAATTTCTTTTTCTAAAATAGTATGATTTAAATATTCAATTTTCTCTTCTGTTAATCTTGACAATTTATAGTTTTGTAAATATTCATCTATTGCCCTTAGATTGTCAGATTTATTGGAATATAATTGATCAAGATAGCTCCAAATAATTGCTTTAAAATTTTCTTCTTCATTGGTAGTGATTTCACCCTTTTCATTTGATATTGTTAATCTGGTTTTCCTCTTTCTTTTTTAAAAATCAAATTAATCAATGGTTTATCTATTTTATTGTATTTTTTCCTCTAGAAAACCAACTCCTTGTTTTATTTATTAGTCTAATGCTTTTCTTGTTTTCTATTTTATTACTCTCTCCTTTAATTTTCAAGATTTCCAATTTGATGTTTACCTGTAGTGTTTAAATTTGTTCTTTTTCTGGTTTTTATTTTAGTTGTATGAACAATTCATCAGTCTATTCTTTTGTTGTTTATTGATGTAAGCAGTTAGGGATATAGATTTTCCCCTAAGTACTGGTTTGGTAGAATTCCATAAATTTTGTATGTTGGCTTATTGTTGTCATTCTGTTTCATGAAATTATTGATTGTTTTTCTGATTTGTTCTTTGATCCACACATTCTTTAGGATTAGACTATTTAGTTTCCCATTAATTTTTAATCTATTCCATTGCTTTTTTTTTTTAACCCTTGTACTTCGGTGTATTGTCTCATAGGTGGAAGATTGGTAAGGGTGGGCAATGGGGGCCAAGTGACCTGCCCAGGGTCACACAGCTGGGAAGTGGCTGAGGCCGGGTTTGAACCTAGGACCTCCTGAGTTCCATTGCTTTTTATAGGAAGTAGTTTCTATGGCATTATGTTCTAAAAAGGATGCATCAAATATTTGTTATTTTCTTAATTTCATTTTGATGTTTTTATGCCCTAAAAATGATTGATTTTTGTGTAGGTGACATATACCACTGAGAAAAAGGCATATTCCTTTTCGTTTTCTCCAGATGTCTATCATATCTAACTTTTCTAAAATTCTATTCATTTCCTTAACTTCTTTCTTGTTTATTTTTTGGTTATATTTATCTAATTCTGAAAGGGGCAAGTTGAGGTCCCTCACTAGCATGGTTTTACTCTTTATTTCCTTCTGTAACTCAATTAACTTTTCCTTTAAGAATTTGGATGCTAAAGCATCTGGTGTATATAAGTTTAGGATTGATGTTGGTCATGACTTTTAGATAGTCCAATAATTCTTAAATTGCCTCTCCAGGATCTGTTTTCCAGATCAGTTGTTTTTTCAGTGAGATATTTCATATTTTCTTCTATTTTTTTCATTCTTTTAATTGTTTTATTATTTTTTGAATTTGCAGTCTTCAGCATTGGTATTATTTTACTGCCTATGCATATAGTTTCTCTGCTTATGCCTTTAAATTAGACTTATTTTTGATTTTATTTTTTTGAGACCATGATTGCTAATATTGTTCAGTTGTTTTACAATTGTGTATGACACTTTGTAACCCCATTTGGGGTTTTCTTGGCAAAGATACTAGGGTGATTTGCCATTTCCTTTGCCAACTCATTTTACAGATGAAGAAGCTGTAAAGGACTTGTCAAATGTCACATAGGTAGGAAGTATCTAAAGCCAGATTTGAACCCAGCAATATGAAACATCCTGACTCCAGTACTGGTGCTCCATTCACTGTACCACCTAGCTTCCCATGCAACTAGAATGATTGCTATTTTTGTCTTTTTTAAAAAATAAGCTGAAGTTTAATAGATTCTATACCAACCCCTTAATTTTACTTTGTGTGTCTCTCTGATTCAAGTATGTTTCTTGAAAACAAAATATTGTAGAATTCTAGTTTCTAGTCTACTATATTATTTTTATTCCATTTTATGAGTGAGTTCATCTCTTTCACATTCATAGTTATGATTAACAATTAATTATTTCCCTCCATCCTATTTACCTCATTTATTTTTCTCCCTCTCCTTTTGCCCTATCCTTCCTCACATTTTTTTTAATTCTGACCAATTCTTTCCTCAATCTCCCCTCCCTTCTCTAATCCCACCTCTTCTGCAATTTCCTTCCCCTCCTACTTCCCTATAGGGAAGACAGAATTTCTATAACCATCCAAGTGTGTATATTATTCCCTCTGAGCCAATTCCAATGAGAGTATGGTTCAAGCATTACCTGCCATTGTAAAAGCTCTTCCTTTTATATGTCTTTTATGTGAGATAATTTACTTCATTCCACCTTTGCCTCCCCACTCCTCTTAGTATATGCCTCTTTCTCACCTCTTAATTTTATTTAATCTTTAAAAAAAACCCTACCTTCCACTTTAGAATCAATACTGTAAATGGATTTCAAGGCAGAAGAGTGGTAAAGACTAGGCAATGGAAGTTAAGTGACTTGTGATTTGTCTAGGGTCACATAACCAGAAAGTATTTGAGGCCAGATTTGAATCCAGGACCTCTCATCTCTAGGCCTAGCACTCAATTCACTGAGCCACCTAGTTGCACTGAATTTTATTTTTTTTTAAATCACCCCATCATAGTTAACTTATAACTGGTGTCCTCTATCTATATATACTCCTTCTAACTCTCCTACTGATGATAAAGTTCTTAGGAATTATAAGTATCATCTTCTCCTGTAAGAATATAAACAGTTTAATCTTATTGAATCCTTTATGATTTCTCTTTTGTGTTTATCTTTTTATGGTTTTCTTGAGTTTCGTATTTGAAAGTCAAATTTTCTATTTAGCTCTGGTCTTTTCATCAGGAATGCTTAAAAGTCTTCTATTTCACTGAATATTCATTTTTCCCCCAGAAGAATTATACTTGGTTTTGCTGGATACATTATTCTTAGATGTAATTCTAGTTCCTTTGCCCTCTATAGTACCATATTTCAAGATCTCTGATCCTTTAATGTAGAAGCTGCTAAATTTTGTGTTATCCTGATTGGGGCTCCATAATATATGGATTGCTTATTTTTGGCTTCTTGCAATATTCCTCCTTTACCTGGGAGCTCTGAAATTTGATATTCATTGGAAATTTTATTTGGTCTTTTTTTTTCAAAAAGGGATTGATATATACTTTCCATTTCTATTTTGCTCTCTGGATCTAGGATATCAGAGCAATTTTCTTTGATAATTTTTTGAAATATGATGAACAGGCTCTTTTTTTGAACATGGCTTTCAGACAGTCCATTAATTCTTAAATCTTCTCTTCTTGACCCTAAATCAGTTGTTATTCTGATGTGATATTCACATTTTCTTCCATTTTTTTTATTCTTTCAACTTTGTTTTAGTACTTTTTTTATGTCTTATGGAGTCATTAGCTTCAACTTCCACAATTCTAATTTTTTAGAAATTATTTTCTTCAGTAAGCTTTTGACCTCTTCTTCTATTAGACCAATTTTAATTTTTAAGGAGTTCTTCTCTTCAATGGATTTAATACCTTTTTAATTTTTTTTATAATTTGGCCAGCTCTGTTTTTTAAAGTGTTTGCTTCAACATTTTTGTGCCCCCCTTACCAAAATATTTTTTCATAATTTTCTTGTATCACTCTCATTTCTTTCCCCAATTTTTTCTCTGCCTCTCTTATTTTATTTTTAAAATCTTTTTTGAGATCTTCCAGGAATGTGGGAGGTAGAGGCAGGCATGTGACTGATTCACACATTTTGTTGAATCTGTACATATCACTGTTTTTATTTCATTTTCTTCTGGGCTTGTATTTTGATCTTCCCTGCCACCAGTAACTTTACATGCTTATGTTCTTTATTTTTACTATTGTTTGCTCATTTTTCCAGCTTATTTCTTGACATGATGATGATGTTGAATTTAGGCTCTATTATTGGGATGTGGGGAGCACCCTCAAAAGCCAAAATTTTTTGCTGCTGTTTTCAGAACTCTGAGAGACTGTAGGTTTTCAGTTCTTCCAAGGTAGTAAGATCCAAGAAGAGGTAGGGTCATTGCTCTCCTGGTCTTTGATCTGGTCTGTGGGCTACCATAAGCACTCATCCATTTTGGAACTATTATCAGTGCCCCTGCACCCCCTACTCCTAAACACTAGTGACCTAGTATTTCTCTTAGCTCTGGAATTGGATCCTAGAACTGCATATGGGTAATATGACAGAATCCTGCAACTAGTGTCAGGAAAGGGTCTCCTATTATGTCCTTCGGACTAGTTGTCTGACCTCCTTATTGTCTATGGGATGAGAATTCCTGAAGCTTCTGCTGCTGTAGCTAAACTGCCTTTAAGGCCCGCTGCTGGTGTCTGCTGCTGGGCTACATTGAGTGTTGTGCACTGGGTTCCAGGTCCAACTACCATACCACTGAGATAGATCTTTTCTACTGATCTCCTAAACTGGCATGAGCAGGAAAATTGTTTCACCTCAAACTTTTGTTGGCTTTTAGTATAGAATTCAATTTAAGTCATTATTTTTAGTTGTTTAGAGGGGAATTTGAGAAATTTGGAGAATCTCTGCTTTTATTCCACATCTTGGCTTAACCTTAGCAGCATTCCTTATTTTTATTGATAGATACCAAATTAATTTTTTGACCATATTATATTTATCCATGTAAGAAGAATAACATAGAAAAAAGAAAATGGGACTAAAACTTTTATATAGGGTTTATTCCAGCAAATAATGAGAGTCAAGTTTGGGATAATACAACTTGTATGACTTTGACCAAATCACTTACCCTCCCTGTAACTCTGATTCCTCTATGCCAAATCAAGTGGTTGGAGTAAATAGTCTCTCAGATGCATTCCATCTTTAACTTTTTGACCCTATGAAAAAATCCTGTAGGGTGCACTAAACAAAGTTTGAAAATTAGACCTCCACCTAAATGTCCAAAATATGGGAATGGTTAGCTAGTATATTCAAGTAATGGTACCCAGATGCAATTAAAATGAACAAATATAAATAATGCAAAGAAATCTATTTATCTCACAATCTACTATCTTGACTCCTACAAGCTTCCCTATCCAGTCTGCTTACTCCATCAATTTAATTGCAAATATTCCCACCTGCATTCTTAACTTGGCCTATTTCTGTCCAACCTTCAGATAAGGTATCAAATTGTGAATCCTAATTCCTTAATCATCTCTTACCTTTCAGATAGGAGGAACTAAAAACCGGTCTCAAAAGTAATTATCCTAAGAAGAAAGCTAAATACCAATGTAGTGTACTTTATACAAATGACTGACTCATGTAAGTACTGATTAGTAGTAGCCTTTTCTTTTGAAATAGCCTTTCATATAGTTCAAAAGAAACGTGGAAAATTTTAGGGAAGATTTTACATGTAAGTGCAAGATATCAGTTCATCAATTTTACTTTTTGTGCCACTTAATCATAACCAAGCTCACAAAAGAAAAGAAATTCTTTCTTTTCTCTAAAATCATTTCTGAACGTGAAAGTTAATGGAGAATCTGCCCTTCTCTCTCTACAGGGCTCTGCTAAGATAAATAGGTGCTGAATGGTTCCAGTTGTTTATATAGTATTCTAAAAGGGAAATTTTCTTCCTACTCATTCTGACAAATGGCAATAGGTAAGCATCCCAGATTTTGTGAAAACAAGACATGGTAAAGGAAAGATTTCAACGTGACAGAAAGGCCTGGGTCCCAAATTGTCTTTCTGCTTTTCTCTAGTGAATTCTATTTTAATGGCCATTCCTATGCAATCCTAATGAAGTCTACTACCAGGAGGGAGACATCTGATGACAAAATCCAAAATAAAGACATCATGATGTCCTCAAGTTTCAGTTTATAATTGTTGGAAAGAGTAGGAACAGGGCAGGGGTGGCTGAGAGTACCCAAAGCTCAGATAAGCTCAAATCACATTAAAGTCTGCATTTACCTATAGAATCCCTTACTTCAGACTACAAACGTCCTGAACCACCAGTTTGTTCCTCTTTGTGTAGTCAAGTTTCTTCCTTTCTGTTTGTATTGACTACAGGAAAAACTTCAGAAAAATGAAATGGAATGAGGAAAATTTTATTTTTAAATTGTCCTTCACCATGGACTAGGATGATATAAAAAGAAAATATCTAACATAAATGATACTACTAAAAGCAACGTACTTAAGACCCTTAGACACACAATTAGTTGGGGATGATTTGACATAATGTAGGAACCAGAGAGATAAACTCAATGTGATTTTGATATATGACAGTTATAATACAGGCTAAGGGTTAACTCATTTATTCTCTAGTCCTCCAAGAGGACAGCAAGGAGAACATTCATTTCAGGTTTGTAAGCAAGTCTGACAAAGTTAGGTAAAGTTGCTCTGTACCTTAATAAGTGCATCAACACACTCAGGACTATTGTGAGGATCAAGTCAGTGTATGAAAAGCATTTTACAAACCTTGGAGTGTTACAGAATTATTACTAATATTATCACTACAACTCCATACCAAAGTGGTTTCCTAACATAATTATATTATACCTGAAATTTCCAAGTGTGGTTTTGGATGACTGTTTTCAACAGTAGGTTTTTAAAAAGAAGATGATTACCAGAAAGGATAGAGCCCTGAATCAAGAAAGCCCAGGTTCTTGTCCCCAATCCTGTCTTCAAGTGGGTATTTGCTTCAAATATGGCTATATCTCATTCTTCAAATCTGCTGCTGAACCCAGATATAAAGGCTTCCTAAAAATCCAGTATGGAGCTAATGATGGTTCTTGAATGGCTCTCTTTGCTTTCTGTTCAAGTCTGTTCTAGTTCATATAAAGTCTGCATTCAGTATATCTAGTCTCCGGTTGCTAAGAGTTTTTTTTCCCCTTTCTCCTTGGCATGCCACTCTCCTAAGTATCCAGTGTCTAAAGTATGGAATTTCTTTTAGCTTTTATTCAAAATTCTTTGCAGAATAGTATTTGGTAAAAATCAATCAAAATTATAATAGATCAATTCTACTTAAAATGCTACCTTCCCCAGAAAATCTACATTTTATCTAGGAACAGTGTGTTTTAAGTCAAAGAAAAAATTAGTGACTAAATTTCAGGTATCAAGTGAAGGTGGGATTTTGGAGGAAAGAAATGGCCATATCTTCTACTACATTCATTTCCTCATAGGCCAGTTGGGAGCTTCCCCTACAATCAAGTTTTTGGATCTGGAGTCAGAATTCTCTCAAGGACATTTCATGGATTAAAAGGGAGGGCTGGCCCACCTGGGTCTTTAATGCCCAGTATATGGGTTACAACTTTCCGTATGGCCTTGAAATGTACCACCTACATTTTCGGAATAAAAGGACAAAGTCGGGGGCAGCTGAGTAGCTCAGTGGATTGAGAGTCAGTCCTAGAGGCGGGAGGTCCTAGGTTCAGATCCGGCCTCAGACACTTCCCAGCTGTGTGACCCTGGGCAAGTCACTTTACCCCCATTGCCCACCCTTACCACTCTTCCACCTAGGAACCAATACACAGAAGTTAAGGGTTTAAAAAAACTATAAAAAAATAAAATAAAAGGACAAAGTCACTCTGGACACACTTAGAAGAGATTCTCAGCAAATAAAACAAAGTATCTCTTGTAATACATGGATAGGGAAAAGTACTTTTTTCCTCTTTAGTGGAAAATTCAGATAATGTCCTAAAGGTAGCTAGTTTTCAATATATATAAATGCAAAACTTTTGCATTTTTTCTTTTTAAAATTTTTCTAATAATTATTTGATTCCCCCCCAATTCCAAGAAAAAAAAACAATTAAATTTTTTTTTAAATTTTGAGCTCCAGATTTTACCTCCATTCCACCTCTTACCTTCCCCTCCCTCCTCTCTCCCTTCCCTGAGATGTTACACACAATCTGATATAGATTCTACATGTGCAGTCATGTAAAACATTTTCCCATATTAGCGATTTTGTGGAAGAGATCTTAAACCAAAAAAATGAAAAAAGATAAAATATAATATGTTTTGTCTGCATTCAGACTCCATCAGTTCTTTCTCCAGGGATGGATAATATTTTTCATTATGGGGCTTTAGGATTGTGTATTGCTGAGAATATGTAAGTCATTTAGAGTTATTCATCATACAATATTGCTGTTACTGTGTACAGTGTTCTGATTCTGTTTAATTTGCATCCATTCATATAAGTCTTTTCAGATTTTTCTTGTCATTTCTTATAGCACATTAGAATTCCATCATAATTATATACCACATAACCATGGAAAATCTTTCTAAAATAATAAAATATTTTAAAAATTATATACCACAACTTGTTCAACCATTCCAACTGACAGATATCCCTTCAATTTAAAGTTCTTTGCTAGAAAAGTTTCTTTTAAGAATACAATTTGTGTACTTTTTAAAAACTGTCATAATATGCTACAAAGTCATTGCATATTAATTGTTTTTGTAAAGACTCTCAGTAACCAATGGTCATATGATTATGATTTGTATACATACATATAAAGAAATATCATAATAAAGGTATATGTCATAATATGTACCTATATGTCTATCTATCACTGTGAGCTCAATTTTTTTTCCTGAAATTATTCAGATTGGTGATAAAGGACACATTTTTAAAGTTATCAAAATTATTTCTTGCTTAAAGTCATTTTCATTTAGACAAACTTAATTCCTCTTAAATAAAAAAAAACCTCTAAACACTTGCTAATGAGAACAGCTATGAAAAAGCAACTCATTTCTTTTTTTTCCCTTCAAGTTTTTTTAAAAAAACAAAGCAGCAAGCCTAGGGATTCCTGGGTGTTACTTCATCAAGGTCATTCATTCAAAATCAAACTAATGCAAGATCAGATTTACTCAAAACACTCCACAACTCAATCAACCTTTGAAGTTGCAATATTGCTGTAGGTAAGTAGAGTTTCAAAGAAACTAATCCTTTTCTACAAAGTCAAAGAATTTCTGTGGATCCTCTAAGGAGTGATGGGTATTCAGCTTATCCATTTAGAGATAGTGAATATGGAAGCAGATCCAAGATATATCATGCTGGGAACACTGTTTTGGAACACTGGAAACAACCAAGCTAAAGAGAATATTTATAGTTTTAAGGACAACTTTAAAACTAAAGAAATGTCTTTTTGAATTTCTGATAATTTGATGGAGAGAAATCACCAATGATATTGATGTCTTCATCAACTCTTGCTGGAGGATCACAGAAGCCTTCTAAGTGGATGTACTAAATCCATTTTCTTCCCATTCCAATCTATTAGTTCTCCACATGGCTGCCATACTTGTATTTCTAGAAAATGACTAGTTTTGATTATGTCCCTTCCCACTTCCTCACTTTACTGAAAAATCTTCAGTGGCCCCCTATCATTTCTGGTATTTAAAGCCCTTCTTGATATGGCTCCTAGCTTTACTTTTCCAGTTTTATTTCATATTATTGCCCTTCACCCATTCTCCAGCCCCAATGACCTACTAGCTGTTAAGTGACACTCTATCTCTCACCTCTGTGCTTTTACAAATAGAGCTCCCAATTCTTCTCCTCCTTATCACTCCCTCCTTATCACCAGCTCTTAGAATTCCTCCCTTCCCTCAAATTACACTTTAAGTTCCACTTCCTACAGGATGCCACTGCTGATCCTTCAAGTTCTAAGTACTCTGTCCTTCTTGAAATTATTTTGTTATCATTTTGTACATACCTGATATTTATTTCTCTGTGTCTACACTGAACCTCTACAGTGGAATGTAAGTTCTTTGAAGGCAAAGATTGTCTTTGCTTTTGGTCCTTGCATTTCTAACTCTCAGCCTCATTTTCTGGATTAAATTAAATTGCTTGAAGAGGGAGGCAGCTAAGTGGTTCAGCTCATAGATAGCTGTGTCTGGAGACAGGAGGTCCTAAGTTTTGACTTTTGACATGGTCTCATCTACGCTTCAGAAAAATCACCTTAGGGTTTGGTTGAGTGGGAGGTGGAAAGGAATGGAGAGAGATTTGTAGTACGCAGACCCACCAGGAGACTGCAATAGACTAGAAGTGATACAATGAGGGCCTCCGGTACCAGTAAGTGGCTATGTATAAGGGGGGATGTATAGGGGAGACAATGAAGATAGAAACAATAATGGATTGTCTGTGTGAATGAGAGAGTCAAATATGATGGCTTAGTTGCAAGATTTGGTGACTGGCAGGATGGTGGTGCCCTCATCAGTATTAAGGAAATTGGGAAGAGGAAAGGTTTCTGGGGGAAATAAAATGAGCTCTCTTTTGGCTATGTTAAGTTTGAGATTATGGGATATTCAAATCAAGATGTCTAAAAGACAACTGGTAATGTGAGACTAGAGCTCAAGAGAGACTAGGGTTAGATTTATAGATCTGGGAATCATCTCCTTAGAACTAAAAACACAATACATAGTTGCTGATGAGATCACCAAACCAGAAAGCATAGACTAGGGAGAAGGGAAGAGGTGCCAGGATAGAGCCTTGGAAAATGAAGAACAATCAAAGGAGAGAAAAGAACAGTCAGACCACAAGGAAGAGAGCCAGGAAAAAGCAGTGTCCCAAAAACTAAGAGAAGATGGCTCCATTGCCAAATATGCAAAAAGGTCAAGAAGGAGCAGAACTGAGAAAAGTTCTCTAGATTTCATTGGTAACTTTCAAGAATGCAGTTTCAGTTGATGAGGTTAGAAGCCAGACTGTGGCAGATTTGGAAGAATGAGGTGGAAGTAGCAAATGTAGATGATTTTCTCAAAAAGTTTAGCCAAGAAGGGAATGAGAAATATAGGAAGTTGTCTATCCAGGGTTAAGATTAGGGAAGGCAGAGGAGTACTTTTGAGCAAAATAGAAAGGACCAATAGACAGTGAGACTCTGAAGATCAAAGAATGAATTTGGATGAAATTCATTCTGCTAGAGAAGTTGGGAGGGGGTGAAGTCAAAGGTGCACATAGAGGATTTGGCTTTGTCAAGGAGAAGGGACTCCTATTCATCCAAATCTAGATTAAAGAAGGAGTCAGTGGAGGAAGATGTCTGAACAGTGTGAGATGAGGGAAAGAGAAGGGGAAATCTCAGCAAATAATCACATTTTTGGGGGGTCTTGCTTGTGGCAAAGTTCTCAGTTTAGACAGTAAGAGAAGATGTGCAATGGGAACCTTTGGACAAATGAAAAGGACAGATGAGAAAGTATTGTGAAAGAGAATTTAAACTTTTTGTTTATTTTAACTTAATCAATCAAGAACTTGGAGTCCCGTGCCTTTCACACTTACTTAGTGATTAACACTTAGTCCTAAGAGACCACAAGCACTGCCCCTTCTCTTGTCAGTGCTAGGAAAATTGGGAGACTATGATTGGTTCCTGAGATGTGACAGACCAGCCCACAGTTAAAGGAACTAGAAACCAGAGAGACCGGAAGTGACATGAAGAAAACTGCTTATAAAAGCCAGCCGAGGGCATTCTGAGTCATTTTGCTGCCTTGGTGGCTCTGGCTGAGGTAAGACTTTTGTCTTGGTGTCTCTGGGTTGGAGTCTGCTGCATTAGTGGCTCTTTTTTCTGCTGCATAGTTGTCTCTGCATTGGACTTCTTCTGTGTTGGTGGCTTGAGGAGTTCGGCTTCAGTGACTTGCTTGGGTTGAGGTGACCCTGGCTGGAGACACTGGCCTTTCAACTCTTCTCCTATCTTTGGTGGGACACTCTCTTCAGTGAGGCACTCAGATCTGGACTTAGTTAATTTTAGTTAGGCAATTGTTTTCTACCACCTTCCTACATTTCCCCCATTTACTATCTCTACCTACTGTAATAAAGCTACTAACAGCTTTTTGACTTAAGAGTTAATTTTTATAAATGGTGACCAAAACATTTTTTTTAATTCTCATGTTTGTCAAGCCCATTTTAATTATTACAGTATGAAACAGCCACTGTGAGGAGTGAGACAGCAAACTGATTGGGGAGGAATAGGACAGTTGCCTTGATGTAGCAAAGTCACAGCTGAGATTACAAAGCGTAATTAAAAACTATTTGATGACTTTCAGAAGGCCAGTGGCTGAGTACAGGCCAAGCTGAGTCATCATAGAGTTTCTCCAACAAACTCCTTGATGTTATCTCCCAGTTTTTCACCATTGGTCACATTACTTTGGTCATATGTTTGCTACACAACAAGGAGCAGATGACTTCCTGTGGTCACAAAGGATTTTGGAAGTCTAAGGGCCAGTTTAAGAGGGGGGGAAATTGTTGTTCAGATACAATTTAACAGGAAATACAAAGTCATTGGCTGAAGAAAATTAATAGTACAAGTCTATAATATTGTTGAATGGTAGTTGTTCCATCCCTCTCTCTATCCCAATATTCACTTCCCCTTTCATATTGGGCTTTGATTTCAAGTTTTGAGTTCCTCAAAAAATATTTCAGTTATATGTTGCAACTTACTTTTCTTCCATTGTTGCACAAGATAAATATTATAGCATATATATTTTGACTGGAACATACTCATCACTTTGCAACACATCATATCTCTGAGTGTTCAAATGCATGTTAGATTTCCTGTTAACTCCAAGTGTGACACCAATAGAACCTTTCAGGAAAAACTGAAGCAATGGCTATATTAATATTCAACTTAATTTTTCTCCTCTCCACCCCGACTCCTGAATCCCTTAAAAGTCTCTCTTTGTTTCCTTGTATTTTAGTTTGCCTTTGCAGAGCAATTGAGTAAGAAGGACTTCATCTTGCAACAGGATTTGTGGATTAAATATTTTTCTGAGTCAAATCAACCATCTCAAAAATCAAAATTTAATATCCAAGAAGCTGCCTATAAATTTTCCCCAACTTACTGTTTTCTTCTTAATCTTAGCTACGTTAGTTTTATGTGTACAAATCCTTTTTAATTTAATGGATTCAAAATTATTCATTTTACATTTCACAATATTTTCTATTTCTTATTAATTCATAAATTTTCCTCTTATCATAAATCTGATAAGTAGTATGTTCCATGTTTTTCTAATTTACTTATATTCTTCTAATATGCTCTCTTAATGCTTAGGTCATTCATCCATTTTGATCTTAACTTGGTAAATGGTATAAGATATCAGTCTATATCTAGTTTCTTCCAGACTGCTTCCCAGTTTTCTCAAAAATTTTTACCAAATAGTGACTTTTTATCCCCAAAACTTGGATCTTTACTTTTGTCAAACACAAGATTGCTATAAGTCTTTTCAACTGTTTGTTGTATGTCTGTTATGATCCACTGATCTATTTTTCTATTTCTTAGCCAGCACCAGATAATTTTGATAATTATTGCTTTATAATATAGTTAAAAATCTAGTTCTACTCGACCTATTTCCTTAAAATTTTTCATTATTTCCTTTGATATTCTTGAACTTTGTTTTTTTTTTCAAATGAACTTTGTTATTATTTTCTCAGAGGTCTCATCTCCAAAATAAATAGAGAATTTTGTCAAGTAAATAAGAATACATGTCATTCACCAATTGATAAATGGTCAAAAGACATGAATAGATAGTTTTTGGATGAAGAAATCAAAGCTATATGTGAAGATAGGAAAAATGCAAAAATCATTATTTAAAACAAACAAACAAATAAACAAACAAACCTTTAACTTCCTCTCTAGAATCAATACTGTGAATTGGTTCCAAGGCAGAAGAATGATAAAGGCTAGGCAATGGGGGTTAAATGACTTGCCCAGGGTGACATAGTTAAGAATATGAGGTCAAAATTTGAACCTAAGACCCCTTGTCTCTAGGCCTTGTTTTCCATACACTAAGCTAAATGATGCCTTCTCTAATGGGCATGGGAGGGAAGGAGGGGAAGGAAAGTTAACTAGGTATTTTAATGTAACAAACAAATTAATTAAAATTTTTAAAATGTTGTTATCCAAATAGTCTACAGATATAAAATGTGCTTTAAAAAAATTCTCTGGGGTTTATCATGTGCTTGGCACAACACCTGGTACATGGTATATGTTTAATAAATGCTTGTTGACTTGGCTTAATAAATGCTTGTTGACTGAGGCAACGTCTGTTCTTTAGAATCAGAGACAGCTACTATCTAGGTAAATACTGTACCGTATATAAGTCATGTCTTTTTGTTTAACAAGCTTCTCTTGACTCCATGCCATCTAAATATATCTCTTTAATTACTCCCCATTACCAATTACCCTAACAATATGGACATTAATATCTGTAGCACATATTGTAAATGTGTGATATTTCACCATTTAATTCAAGGAATAAATCAAAGGTTTCTGGACTTGGAGCTTTAGATTCTTCCATCTTGGCCATGAGTTTACCTTTGGGACATTGACCACTCTGGGTCTGTTTCCTCATGTGCAAAATAAGAGGGTTGGACTAAAGGACTTTTGAGGTACCTTCCAGTTCTGATATTCTATGCCCTTCTTCAATATATGTTTGATGACAACTACCTCAGGTTTTGTCATAGATCATAAAATCCGGACAACAGAAATAATGTCTGGAGATTCTTTATAAAGCACCACATAAAGTTTTCAACATATGCTTTTGGATGATTAATGGATGATGCTAATTACTAGAACCAAACACTTCACTGCTCCTAAGTATCAGGAAAACTCAAGGAGAGCTTAGAGTTTTTCAATAAGGAAAAGTGAAATGCTCCACTTTTAAAATTAATTTTTACAATTCCTCATGCAGAAATTAGTTATGTCTTAAATGTGTTTTGGTGTGAGGGAAAGAACACTTTGTCATATCACCTTCATTCATTCCTTTCAGTTATTCATAGAACGTCTAACTCAAAATGGTGGGTAGGGATAAGAGATCAAGACATTGTCATTCATTAGCAGGGATTCTTCCAATCAGATCAGCTAGTTGGACGTTATGGGTAAATAATCCAAGTAAGATTCAATGGATTGAAAACAAAATAAGTCCCATCAGACATAAGATCACAGAATCAGAACTTGAGAAGAATTTAAAGTTCATTTAATTCAAACATTTTACATCATTGCTGTCTAGGTGAATATGCCAAATTCCAGGCTATATCCTGGAAGAGTTAACCAAATAAAATGAAGAAATATAAGAAGAAGACATGGGGAACAAAAGACTGTTTATTCTATGAAAAATATCTGGTACTACCTTTAATTATGATAGTTTCTAATACAAAAAGGCTAGACAGAAATACATATAAATGAGAGTAGAATTCTTCAGCGGCAGTGAGCGGATGAAGTTTTTTCATTCTGAAGTCTTGTGGGAAAAACATTGGCTCAAGAATCAGAAGACTTGGACTATAGTACTAGGGTGATATCATCTACCTTTGTGATCTTGGGCACATAATTTAATAAATCAATATACATTCATTAAGTACCTACTATATGTCAGGCTCTGTGCCGTACACTGAGGTTACAAATAAAAGCAAAAGACAGCTCTTGCTTTCAAAGAGTTCACAATCTAGTAGGAGGGACAACAGACAAGAAACTACATACAAAAAAGATATATACAGGATAAATGGAAGATAATCAACAAAGGGAAGGAACTAGTATTAAAGGATATCAGTAAAAATTTCCTTTAGAAAATATGGTTTTGACTGGGACTTGAAGGAAGCCAGGAAAGCCAGGAGGTGGCGATGAGGAGGGAGAGAATTCCAGGAAAGAGGGACAGAATCTTTCTGGGACTCAGTTATGGATGAAGAATAAGCATCTTACAGATGAGGAAAATGAACTAGCTTGCCTCTGATGGCCCTTCTAGCCCTAAATCTAGACTGTTTCTCTACTCACTCTATGATATCTTAGAAAAAAAAGGAGCCATAAAAGATAAATTTAATGTTGCATAGGAGTGATGCCAATTTGTCAACAGTATTTATTAACTATACTTGTATAACTACAGGACTAGACTTTTGAAGGACTTACAAAGAAAGAAGATCCAGTATTCCTTTCCTTCTCTACTGCACTCTTGAGAAAAGATTGAAGGGGATGAGGAGTTAAAATGGGATTCCTACAATTCTGATTGTAAGAAAAGAGACCTTGCAAAACCAGTCTTTAACCTACAAATCTATGAAGCAGGATGGGAAACAGATAGGGAGGGAAGCTCTTCTAATGATCTGATAAAATGATAACAACATTCAAAGCCAAGAGCAAGTACTCTTAATATCTATAAACTGTGTATAAAAAAGATCACCTCTATTTTTAGTGCTGCCCAAGTTCAGTATCCATTTCATTTTCCATTTTTGTCTTTTGTTTTACTGCTATTTCCCCCACTTCTACTGCTTAAAGTAGTTAGGTCCTTTTGCTAAGACCCAGATTTTGCATAATAATCCTCTCTTCATCTACAAACAACTGTAATATAATTCAGTGATATACATGGATTGTGAAACTACTTTCCCTGCCAACATTACTACCCTTGTTAGCCTTTAGTTGAAATTGAGGTTTGAAGTAAAGAAGCCTTGCAAAAGTTAGGTAAAATGAAGGCAAGTCTTTATATTTTAGTATGTAAGAATTCCATTTTTTTCCAGTATTTTTTTTTAAAAATCCTTACCTTCCATCTTCCACATTTGAATCTAGGACCTCCCATCTCTAGGCCTAACTCTCAATCCTTTGAGCTACCTAGCTGCCCCCCCCCGCCAATTATTCTTTAAAAATTCATCCTAATGGGGGCAGCTGGGTAACTCAGTGGATTGAGAGTTAAGCCTAGAGATGGGAGGTCCTAGGTTCAAATCTGGCCTCAGACACTTCCCAGCTGTGTGACCCTTGGCAAGTCACTTGACCCCCATTGCCTACCCTTACCACTCTTCTGCCTTGGAACCAATACACAGTATTGACTCCAAGACAGAAGGTAAGAGTTTCAAAAAAAAAATCCATCCTATTTCTTCCCAACTAGTACTTAAATATCTTCTTGAGACCACTTTAATACTAACAAATTTCATGAAAACTCATAGACTTTTAGAATCTCAAAGGAAGTCTGTGCAGACATGTCTTATGTAAAACATCATCAAATAAAATAGAGTAATACCAGACAAGAATTAAATAAGGAAGTGAACTTTTAAAAATTCAGTTGTGAAGTTGATGAATTGTTTGTACTTGTGAGAGCACAGTTTTCTCTTTTGAGTGTTTTCAATTACAACATTGTTTAATTGGTCAACCTTCCTGGGTTTTCAATCTGCTCCCCCACCACCACCATTCACACCCCTTTCCCATTTTTGGCTTATTTTCCAAAGTGATCATTTTCACCTCATCCAGAATTTACCAAGTTGATAGTAGGAAAATACATATATGTACTACATATGTATATAAATACACACAGACATAAACACACACAAAACTTCTGGTATGTATCTATCTCTAAAACCATATTGATCTTTTCTGCCTTAAACACTTCTTGTATAATAAAGGAATATTGTAAGCAGATCTTCAAATAACATAAACAAGTTGGAAGCACCATGGCTGACACACAACAGAACTCTGGCTCCAGAATAGCTATGTTGAAATCAACATTAAGCACTTTGGAGGCATGCGCTTAAATAGGAAAAAGTGATGCGGCATGGTACATAAGAGGGATTATATTTATTTTTGCTAGGTTTTGTTGGTTCCTTTTGTCTTTACATTACTGACATTTCAATCCTTCCCTGCCCTCCACCTCCATAAAACTCTCTCTAGCAATGGTAACAACCAAAACAGCCAAGCAAAAACACCCAATATGGTAACCACCTTTATTCTGTTCCAGTAACACTCCACCCCTCTATTATCAGCAAATACATTTTACTACCTGTTCCCCTGTTTTAAAAAAAATCTGTTTAAAAAATACAATTGATGTGAATAGGTATGAAAGCAATTTTTCAGAACAATGGTTGGCAGAATAAGATTTTTAATTAAATGTTTCCAAACCTAACATTTATTGGTAACCACCACTTTGTGCAAAAAGGACAAAGGGCCACTTTGAAAAAGTAACAGATTTTCTAGAGATGTAATTCTAAGTTAGTTTTATGGGAAATGAGCTACATTGTATTTCCACTACATTTCTAATTACAGGAGTATAATATATGTATATACACACAGGAGATAATACTACTCAGCTTCCAAAACTGGTGGTTTTCATTTATTCACTTTCTACCTTGAAACATTTGTCTTCTCATAAAGGAAAGTCATACTGGGTAAAAATAACCAGGTATAGGAGACATTTCTGTCCAGGTAAAAACAGATTTCTGATTTCATTCTCGATGCATTCTAGTACAGCAGAAAAACTCAGTGTGTAATAGAAAGATTCGACATCGCAACACTGAGTTTCACTGCTACCATGTGACATAAAGTAAATCTCCTTCTTAAACCCATTGCATCACAGCAATGCTCACCTTGTCTACTTCACGGGGCTGGGAGAAAAGTACTTTATAAACTGTAAATAAATGTGCAAATGTGAGTTTTCAGCTTTTCTCAAACTCTTACCTTCTGACTTAGAATCGATTTCAAGGCAGAAAAATTATAAAGACAAGGCAATGAGGGTTAAGTGACTTGTCCAGGATCACACAGCTAAGAAATATCGGAGGCCACATTTGAACCCAGATCCACCCGGCTTCAGGTTTGGCTCTCTTCCACTGTGCTATCCAGCTGCACCAGCTACTAGCTTTAATGCAGCTAAATATATATGCACAAGACTAAGAACCCCTTCTTTCCCTTCATATCCACAATTACTATCTATCTATCTATCTATCTATCTATCTATCTATCTATCTATCTATCTATCTATCTATCTCAGTAATATAATAATAATAACAGCAACAAAAAATAAGAGAGAGCACTTATACAGTGCTTTAAGGTTTGTATAGCATTTTACATGTTATCTCCTCTGATCCTCACAACAATCCTATAAGGAAGATCCTTATGATTGTCCCTATTTTAGAGATGAGGCTGAGAAGTTTGTCCATGGTAGGCTACACAGCGGGTAGCCTTAGAGACTAGAGTCAAACTCAGGACTCCAAGTGCAATGCTCTACCCACTGCACCACCTAGTTGCACAAGCAATATTCTAACAGCCAATAATTATGACTATGTGCCATACAATATATTGATAATTTATAAAGTAAACATATTTATCCTTTCCAATAATTAATGTTTCTGTAGCTAATATCTTAAATGCCATTCAACTCACATTAATTTAGTAAATATTGACTGCTTCAATATAATTTACAATCAACCAATAACTATTTATTAAGGGATAGCTAGGTAGCATAGTGAATAAAGTGCTAGACCAGCAGTTGGGAACATTTGGGTTCAAATCTGATCTCAGATAATTCTTAGCTGTGTGACTCTGGGCTAGTCACTTAATCCCAATTACCTATTCCTTACCTCCTCTCTTAGACAGAAGGTAAGGATTTTTTAAAAGTTATTTATTAAATTATGTTTAATTGTTTCAATTTAATTTAATTTCAATTAATTTAATTTAATTTATTAATTTGAAAGGAGCTATGCTAACTCTTAGGGATACAAAGAGAAAAGTACAACATTCTCTGCCCTCAAGGAGTTTATATTTCAACAGGGGAAATAATACATAAATATATTTATCATTTAGTCCTTTTAGTTGTGTCTGACTCTTCGTGATTCCATTTTCAAAGCAAAAATAATGAAATAGTTTGCCATTTCTGTTCAGCTCACTTTACAGAGGAGGAAACTGAAGCAAACACAGTTAAGTGACTTGCCCAGCATCACACAGCTACAAAGTGTCTGAGGTCAGATGTCTTCCTGACTTCAGGCCTACTGCTCTATCCACTGTGCCATCTAGTTGCCCTTATAAATATAAGTATATAAATATATAGGGTAATAGAAAAGAGATACTTAACTTCAAGTCCATGAATTTGTTTTTTGAAAAAATTTATATATATAATATTTATGCTGATAACTTAACTGTACTTCAATATAATGTTTCCTTTGCAATCCTTTGTGTTTTTCTTTTGTACATTTAGAAACTTTATTCTGAGAACCTAGGCTTTACCAGACTCCAAAGAGGTCCATTGTACACAAAATGATTAAAAACTCAAGGGAGAAGTTAGTACTCTTTCAATAACAATAGAAATTCTGAATTGCATATCAAAAAAGGAAATCAATTTTTTTTCTCCTACAACTGGATCCTTTCAAGGACTTAAGGTTATCACTGGAATAACTCCTGAAATAATCAAGTTGGACATTTTAATCCAGTGATTCCCAAAATGGGCACCACTGCCCCCGGTGGGTGCTGCAGCAATCCAGAGAGGCAGTGATGGCCACAGGTGCATTTATCTTTCCTATTAATTGCTATTAAAATGTTTTTAAATTTAATGTCCAGGGGGCTAAGTAATATTTTTTTCTGGAAAGGGGGTGGTAGGCCAAAAAAGTTTGGGAACCACTGGTTTAATCAAAAAACAACACATAGCATCTCTCCATGATGTTTCTATTTGTCCATGTGCTTCCCTTCCTCTAAACACACATGCTACACCCTTAATGATAATGCATTTGTGTTAATATATGAATTTGGGGTGTGTCATTCAATGCTATTATACCAAAAAACTGTTTCATACCTCATACAGCCCTTCCCAAAGGTACATAATATTAGTGTAATAGGACTGGAGCTGGAAAGGACCTTAGAGGCTTCCCATTCAAACATTCTCATAAGAAACAAAGGCATTAAGAGGATAATTTACTTGCCTCAGTTAACTGTAACTGAGCAAGTATCCTAATTGGTGGGATATGGACCCAGGTCTTCCTGACTCTATGTGCAGTATCTATATGCAATATCATGTTGCCTACCTAATAAAGCTGCATGACATGCCAACAACATTAACACATTTATATGTCTCTCTGAATAAATATTTGATTAAAACTGCCAAGTATCTGGTTGCCTTTTTAGATTTCAAAATAGCAGTTCTGGTGTTAAAGTGAATCAGTCTGTCAACCAACACTGATTAAGTGCCTACTATGTGCCTGCCATGCTAGAAATACGAATAGAGGCAAAAGACAGTCTCTGCTTTCAAGGATCTCATAACCTAACTGGGGAACAACCGTGTACACACAAGATAAGAGACGGGATAAATTGGAAATAATCAACAAAGGGAAGGCACTAGTAGGAGAGGGGACCAGGAAAGGATTTCCATAGAAGGTAGGATTTTAGCTGGCATTTGAGGAAATGTAGGGAAGCCAGGAGATGGAGATGAGGAAGGAGAGAATTCCATGCATAAGGGACAGTCAGTGACAATGTCTTGGAATGGACTACCTTGTTTGAGAAACTACAAGGAGGCCAGTATTCCTACATGGCATCATGCCTAGGAAGGGAGGAAGGGGCAATTGAAGGGACATAATATATAAAAAGAGTGCAAGTGGTAGGGGAAGGTTTTGAAGGACTTTAAATGCCCAATAGGATTTTATATTTGATCCTGGAGATGATATTTAAGAAAGAGTTCACTGAGTAAGAAGGTGAAATCAAGGGATGGATTCTGAAGCTTGTTTCTATTCCATTTTTTCTTCACTGCTTTAGGATCTGAGCTAATTTTTCTTCCAATCTATGAAATGGGCAGAATAATGCTTATCTTTAAAGAACTTATAGAAGCAGTGTGTGTGACTATAGTGAACAGAGAGCTAGCCTTAAAGACCTACATTTGGCTCCTACTATATATTGGCTGTATGACCCCAAATAGTCATTTTACCTAGGCAACTCAAAATAAATACATGAAATAGAGGATGATGTCCATAGACAAAAGAGAGGAGCATGGAATAGCTTACCTGTCAGATCTTTGGATAAGGGAAGAATTTATGTCTAAATAGATAGAGAGAACACAAAAAGGTTTTGTACAGACAAAACCAGAGCAATCAAACTGGGAAAAAAATGTATAGTAAGGATGGGGTTTTTAACTGTTTTTGTGTCATGAACCTCTTTGGTATGATGGTAAAGCCTATGAACCCCTTCTCTGAATAATGTTTTGAAAAAAACTGAAGGAAATGCAAATTTTCAGGTAGAGTTTAGCGAAAATAAAAATGTAATTAAATTCATGGACTCCCTGAAAACTATTCAAGAATGTTTTGAGATTCCCAGGTTAAACATTTGTTTTAAACCTAAATGTTGCAAAGAAGGTTCCAACCTGCTTTGGTAGAAAGAGTTTCCTCATCTAAAAGTTCTCTATATCAGTGAGATGACAGGTACAGTCCCTATTCCCTATAAAACTTTTTGAGTTCATCACATGAAAGGCTCTAAATACAGCAGAGAGAGACGGTTTTATTACTTGGCTAGCACTCAAATAATTTTTTTTTGATCCAGAAGGAAAGAGCCAAAGCCTATAATTTTGTTTTGCACTGCTCTCCTGTTTTAGGTGCACACTAGTTTTAAGAACTCCCATGTTTTAAGTGCTTTAGAAATCTTACAGATACCCTAAGGGAGAGTTATCTTAGTCCTTCTGACCTGGCTTCACCCAGTGGAAAAACAGCTCATAATCACACAGCACAGCTGGGAAGAAACTCTTTGAGGTGCTGTCCCTTGGGTTGTCTTCACTAATCAATTGTTATGGCTCATTGGCAGTAATTAATGGAAAAAAAAAACTTGTCAACCAGGGAAATGGAAAAACCTTTCTGGAAACATTCAGTTTTTAAAGATATCAAGAGCAACAATACTTAGCCAAAATGAGGAAACTGCATCAGTATCTAATAAGTGACACAATTAGAAACCACCAAAATTAAGCTATTAAAAGCAATCTTAAAAATGATCTAGGTGAAGAAGCCCATCAGAGAAAGGTGTTAGGCTCTAAGGAAGCCCCGACTTGAAAGGCAAATAGCTATGTGTAGAAGGCAAGAGAGGCACACACCTCCCCCATAATTGGTAATTATTCCTTGGGCCACAAAGGAGCATCAAAATGTAAACCCTGGTGGTCATGCTTTGGCCTGATGGTAAGAGCAAGACTTGGGTGTGGGTTGTGGTACAGTTATTGAATGAGTGAAGGAAAATGGTGGGTGAAGAGGGAAAAAAGAAAAAGTAGTATAACTGAGTCAGTGGGCCTCTGTGAGAAAAAGAGCCTGGATATATGAGGAAAATGAGGATGTATTTAGTAGTAACTTGGAAGTATGGACATCTTCTAGAGTATGGGGACTACACGTGGATTTATGAGACTATAGAATGAATAATGAGGTTGGTGAAGATTGGCCTATTTTACTGGTGTTTCACATCTTGAGGCTGACTGTGGCTCTGAGTTTTAGTGTTTTTTCATAGAGAGACTGAAAGATTTTGAGAGCTGTGATGACCATGCTCTGGCCAATGTAAATATGGAACTGGCATAGTTCTGAAATTCTCCTTATGGCAGGAAGGAACCATGGGGCTTTGAGAGGAGAAAAGATTCTGTTAGAAGTTGGGAGAACTTGGGTCCATATATAGAAGGAGCTGCACTTAAGGGCCAACTTTACAACTTGTAGCTTTGTACACAAAGGACCAAATCTGAAAAGTGTCTCCAACATAATCTGAATATTAAACATAATCTAAATATGTGGTATTAAATTACTAAGGTAGATAAGATAAAGCCTCAGACATTTCAATTTCCTTCCAAGACAGACGCTTGTCTTTCCCTTAATTCACAGGGTAGGATTTCTCTGATAAGCACCTGATGGTTGATAGCAGAAGAAAGTGATGACAAGCGCTATTCCTAAAGCTGGGGATTTAAGTCTTAGGACAAAATATGACTTTCAAAACCTATTAAATGTGGCTGATGTTCTGAGGCTGTTGCAATCTGCATAAAATGCTCATGGTATTCAAAAAGAGAAAGGGTAAAAGAGAATACAAACTTCACCTACTGCTCTCTCGTGACCCTTCAATCAGTCAGAGGAGTGAAAACCTTGCTTCCAAGAAGGATTTGAATCTCACCTTGGTCCCTGTAAAGGCCAGGGAACATGAAGTCTTTTATAACATGGAATGAAATCCTTTCAGTTGAGATGACCCTTAGCAGAATGCAACCTCAAAGCACACTCACTGCAATAATTTCTATTTATGGGGCTCCCAGGATGAGACAAGGAAAGTTCCATGGATCAGCCCCATGGCACTATTTCATGTCTACTCTGATAGAAGAAGCTTACATAAGTGTCATCAAAGTCATTTGTGATCATAGAAAAAAGGAAAAAATAAGCAAAAGCCTTACCTCTTTCTCTATCTTGAGCAGCTTCTTTACAGCCACTTCCTTGTCTTGTGATATCCATCTGGCTCGATAAACACTCCCAAAACTCCCTCCTCCACAGTTTTCGAAAAACTGCAAGTCATCAAATTTAATTTGCACAAAGGAAGCACCGAGAGACGACATCTCATAATGACAAAGTATTATACCTCCACAAAATCTGCAAAGACAAGAAAGAGTCTACTTAGTGAAGATCATATTAGAATAGCCTCGGAACACTATTTTAGATAATATAGTATGTCCTTGGGAATGCTCAGAGGGTGCCATATTAACTAAAGAATAAGAAGGACAAGAAATGAGCCTATAAATGTATGTTTTTTTAAAAAATCAAAACAAAACTCACCCTGGCAGCCTATGAAAAATTAAAAACAAAAACAAAAAAGCTCATTCAAGCTTTGAAACACAGCTGCCTACAAAGAAATGGCTCGGATTTCCTCCACAGCAGATTTGTTAACCACACTTCCTGCACGGACACACACATGGAGGAGCTCTGTGAAAAGGCTAGTGTGTCACCAGGTCTAGCATGAAGCCCTGACAAACTGGAAGCGTGCTTTCAATTGCAAGCTTGCATAGCTGTTCTGGAATCCAAAGCATTTCATCTCTCCCTGTTGTGATCACTTTACACAAAATATACACTGCCTAAGCAACTGAACATCCTGGCAAAATTACAGCCAAAACTCGGCAAAACCGAACTTGCAAAGAGTGAACTTGCTCAAGAGGATAAAAGCAACCTTTCAGTTACAAAGATGCTATAAATCTGGCCAAATGTTTTCCACAAGTATCTCCCTGGTCTCTATACCATAGCAAAGCTTAATTAAAGAGCAGAATAGTTTCCCTTGATTACAGTATATTAAATCATCCCAAGAACAGTGCCAAGAATGAATCTTATGGTTGTTAAAATTTTTATTATGTTTGTTGCCAAAGGAACAGAGTACCCCGCCCATAGATTGTAACAGTGATACCTTCTGTGGTCTCTGAAGTTTTACTACTGCCCAGGTACATAAATGTTACTACTGAACGGTGACAGCATCGCTGGACCCATGTACAAGTGATGACAGCTTAAAACTTTGGGATATGAAAGTTTTGCTGATGTGAGATGACAGAAATATCATCTTTGAAAACAAGCAGAAAGCATTGCCCGATTATGTGCTCAGTTCCTCCAGACTCTTAACATAGAATAGACTAGGAAGCCAATGTTAGTAACACTAGGTCACTAAAGTAAACAGGTCTCAGGTGTGAAATCAAATTTAGAGTTAATATCACACTTAGGTGGGGTTTGGTGTTTTTTTTTTCCTTCTTCTGTATGTTTAAGAACACAGTAAAACAAAATTTTGACTATTTAAAAATCTATCTGCTATGGAATTAATCAGAAATGACTATAATTCCCTAGTTTTATCCCTAATTAACTATGATTACTTTTTTGCTTCAAGACAAAAACAGTTAAAGCAACATAGGAGAACAACATAAAAATTAGGTTATGGTTAGTTGGGCACCGGAATTGGGAGACAATCAATCAACACGCATTCATTAAGTGTCTTCTATGTCCCAGGCACTAAGATACAAAGAAAAAAAAAATTCCTTAATGAAAATGACATTAGGTTTCAAATGAAACCACTGCTGGAAAAACTGCCTCATATCCTAATGAATGATTTCTTCACTTATGAATATCTACTGAACTTGAATTGCTGCTAGAGGAAAAACTGGTAAGACAACTAAGACAATAGGATGGGTTAATGAGGGAAGTTGAGCTCATTTCCTGGAGGTCTTCTTTAAGAGAATAGTTACTTGCTCAGGAACATTTTAAGTATGATCTGGCCTAGAAGCAAAGGTATGTACCTAAGCTTCATTTAGTTCAAATGATCTATTCACATTTCCAAATATTTTAGATCAAATCCCCAAGCAGGACTTTGGAAAAGTTGACCAATTATTTAAAAAAAAATGCCTCCTGCCACCTCCAAAAAAAGAAATAAACAGGTTGAAAAGACTAGAACTTGTTATTCTGTTCCATCTGCTCAACAAATTCTGGAGTGGGGAGACCATGTCCTTTATGTCTTTGTAGTTCTCATAAAGCCAAATAGAACTTTGCACACAATAAGTACTCATTTATGTATATTTATGTATATATTCAATGAGTAAAATTATTTTTAATAGATAGGAAAACTTCACCATGCCAGAGGAAGAGATCAGGAAAGAAAAACTAGCTTTTCAAGTTGTTCCAAGTTTTAATCAAAGAAATATCTATTAATCAGCGACCTTGTATAAGGCATTGTTAGGCTCTGTTAGAGAATAAGGCAGCATAATATGGTGGATAGAACGCTAAACTTGGAACTAGGAAGAACTGGATTCAACTCTTTCCTCTGATACTGGCTGTTCACAGGCAAATCATTTAACCTTGAATTCTCATTTTCCTCATCAACAAAATGGAGCTATTAAAACTGGTTTTAACCATATAACAGATTTGTTTTAAAATCTAAATGAATAATGTTTACAAAGTGCTTTGCAAACCCCAAAGTGTCATAAAATGTCAGCTAGAAGTATATTAAGATGTAGATCTTGCCCTGAAGAAATTTATAATTTTGACTGTTCATAGTGGAAATTCCTGATAATACCTTATTTTTCATGATAATAAAAGATAATTTAAAAGCACAAATTTAAAATCATCAATGATTACTAATTTGTTAGGTTACCTGAATACATATGGAAAATATTATCTAGGTTGTTGCCTGGTTATTTAAGAATACTTTGGTTTTGGCCTTTTTCTCTGTGACATTCTGTTAAAACAATGGAGAGAGGAGAAGACATTTTGCTGGCAAACCTAGTAAATACCTCATATATAAAATCACTGATTACCAAAAATTGATATATATATCAGTGACTTTTCAAAATGAATAAATGTTGTAAAAATGAAACAAAAATCCCCCATCTTTCCTGTCTTATAATTGAAATGAATACATGTATTCTATCAGTTGGTTGATTTTTTAAAAGTTGTCAGGTATTCATTTTCCTGTTTTTGCTCAGGTTGACATAAATAATACATATTCTTGTTAAGGACCCAAACTTACAGTCTCAAATCAAAATAAAGGCAAATTAGTTAAAAGAGTTTAAAAGTTCATTCATTTCCCCTGAGAATCATTTCCCACAACATATTTTTCTTTCTCCACTTGCTTGAATACCATAACCTTTTTTTACTTAAATAGTAAATGGCCGTTGCAGTGTATTTCTCCAGGAAACAAAATCTAGAAGATATTTTGTCTTTCTAGTCATGAACATTTATCAAACAGGGCTTACTCACCTCCAGGAAATGGATAGGAAGAGAAGGATCACATTCTTAACATAGACACAATAGTCACACTGGAGAGGAGGTACCTTTATGTCAGAGGCTGAGCCTAATTTGAAGTTGTACACTGGTCCTCCTGACAGGCTGAAGAAAAGATACCACCAGGACTATTTCTATCTGAGCTGTGATAAGTATTCACCAGTCAGTAACAGTGGAAGATCTGGGGCGCAAGGTATTCTAGGGTAGCAGCTAATGAGACACTTAAATGGTGAGATCATGGTATCAAGGGTGGTAGAGAAATAACCTACTGGGAAGGATGGACTAAGAATAGGGATGTCTTTTTCTTTACATAGGGAAATGCTTACTTGGATTTGCAAGCATTTGGAATAATAATAATAATTTTTAATTAAAAACTTTTTTTAAAAGATGTAGAATTTATTGATAAAGCAGGAGTTTCAGAAGACATGGTAGAGTATGGGAGGCAATGAATGGTTAAGATTGAAAGGGTCTTGAGGGAGAGATGGGCTGATTAAAATAAGAATGAAGGTTTGGGAAGAGATATACTATGGGACTTGAAGAAAGCCAGGGAAACTAAAAGGTAGAAATGAGGAGAGTTCCAGGCATGGGGAATAATGAAAAAAAATTTTTTTAATAAAAATAGAATAGGTACTGATCAAGGAAATGTACAGTGACTAGTAGGTTTAGTGAAAGAAGAAGTGAAAGTGAGTTAGCAAGAGAGAGAAATTCCAAACTTCAAGACCTTGGAGATAGCACAATTTGGGGAACCTGTAAGCACCTAAAAATGGTCATTTGGAAGTATGTGGTTGAAGCTAAAAGGTCATTAAAGTGATATCACAAATATACCTCTACTTTATAGAAATGTAGCCTTTAGCAACAAGAAAAAAAATAATGAAATAAAGGGAACAAGATTTGGCATGGAGGCAAGATTTTCTTGATTTGCAGATGATGATCAATGGAAGAGCTTTAGTGTCATGTAGTCAGATTTTCGGAGTTGTTATCAGCATAAATATTAAGGTCCCCCAAAACCATGGAAGGGGCTAGAATGGAGAGGAAGAGTTCAAGGCAGATATTAAATCATTGAGCAAAGTGGAAGAATGTTTAGAAAATGGACAATAATACAAAAAAGTTAACAAGAAAATATACTATTTACAAGAATCCAGTGGGACGATAAGATCCTGTAGAGCTTATATGATGAAGAAGAATTGTCTGAGAGCTAAAGTAGAGAACAAGAAGGATATGGAATATTTTTCTTGGTTCTGTGAGTTGAGGAAAAGAACTGTCACTGCTAGAGAGAGTTATAAAGGACATGAGGTCTTCAGAGAAGTGTCAGGTTTATTTTAAAGTGAAAATATGGAATGAATATTCATTGAAAAGTTCACAAATGTAAGAGAATTTGTTGACAATAAAGCAGGAGTTCCAAAAAACACAGTAGAGTATGCTGGGCAATGGGTGGTCAAGATTGAAGGGGGATGGTGAGGGTAAATAAACTGATTAAAATAAGATTGCAGGTTTGGAAAGAGGTAGTATGGATATGCTATGGATAGGAAGGAGACTTGATAACAGGGATTTGGGAGCCAGTACATGAGAAGGCAAATTAATATAGTATATTCCTTAGGGAGAACTTAAAAAACAGGATTTACAGAGATATTATGCCACTGAATTTTTAATCAAATTTAGATTCTTGGATAATATGGATTATGCCTCCAAGACATTTTTCCTTCAGGAGTGCTTTGTTATTTTGATTTAGGAAAGGACACTCTGGGGCTTAGAGCTCTTGCCTTCTAGTCTGATTACCATGAGGGAAAGAAAAAGGAATCAAAGAGCTATGAAGAGGATGTCAAGATAGTTTACCACATTTCTGACTGGTCGCTATTCAGTTTATGGTTGAACATCTCCAATAACAAAGTGTTTGCCGATTTCAGAAAACTAAGTGTTAGGAAATTATTATTTACACTGAGCCTCAGCCTATTTTCCTGTAGTTTTTTTCTCACTGTTGCTAATCCTGCTCTGTGGAGCTATGTAGATTATGGATCTGTCTTCCACATAATAATCTTGAGCATAATGGAAATCGGTTGTCTTGTTCTTGATCTCCTACAACCCCATTCTTCCGAAAACACAAAAAATATCTTCACCTTTTTATAGTGATCATGTCCAGTACCTTCAGCTATTCCTCAAATGACCTGATTACTAAACTACACATCATCTAAATCAAGTCAGCCAAGTCAAGGAGCATTTATTAAGCCCCTACTATGTGCCAGGAATGGTGCTAAGCACTGGGGAATAAAAAGAAAGGCAAAAAAAAAAACAGTCTAAAGGGGAAGACAGCATGCAAACAACTTTTTACAGACAAGATATAGACAGGATAAATTGGGGTAATCTCTGAGGGATGTCTCTAAGATGAAGTACTGGGAATGGCTTTTTATAGCAGGTGACTTTAGCTGTCACTTGAAGAAAGCCAGAGAAGCTAGGAAATAGAAATGAGGAAAGAGTTCCAGGAATGGGGAATACTGAATAAAAGTGCTTGGATACACATTTGAGGAATAGGAAGGAGGCTAGTATCTCTGAATGAAAAAGCATGTAAAGAGGGGCAGCTAAGTGTCTCATTGGATAGAGAACCAGGCCTGGAGACAGGAGGTCCTAGGTTTAAATTTGACCTCAGATACTTCCTAACTATGCCTCTGAGTAAGTCATTTAACCCCAGTTGCCTAGCCTTTACCACTCTTCCACCTCAGAACTGATACTTAGTATTGATTCTAAGACAAAAGGTAAGGGTTCAAAAAAAAAAAAAAAAGAAAGCATATGGAGGGAAACAAGGTAAAAGAAGCCTAGAAAAGCAGGAAGGGGTGGGTTATGGAAGGCCTTAGAAGAAAAAACCAAAATCTTATATTAGATCCTGGGAAAAACAGGGAGTTATAGGAGTTTATTTAAAAAGTCAAGGGTAGAAGGGAGAGTGATATAGTCAGCCCTTCACTTTAGGAAGATGAATTTGATGGCTCAGCAGAGAACAAATTGGAATGATCGGGGAGAGCAATAAGCAGACTCTTGAGGTGATGCCAGTCCTTACCAAGGTGGCTGTAGCAAGAGAGAAGGATATGGGATGGGGAATAGTAATGGGGGTAAGAGAATGAGGAGTTGAAGCTTACCCCTGGGTTTTTAGCTTGTTGGCTTGATGGTGGTACCCTTGACAGTAATATGGAAGTTAAGAGAGGAGTAAACTGGAGACAGGGAAGATAATGAATTTAGTTTTTGTCATGTAGTTTAAGATGGCTATGGGAAATCCAGTTTGAGATATCTGGTAGGCAGTTGAAGATGAGAAACTGGAAATCAGGAGAGAGGTTAGGGCTGAAAAAGTAGATCTGAGAGTTGTCTGAATAGGTATAATCATTGAACCCATGGGAGGGAATGAGTAAGTGAAATAGTATAGGAGATGAAAAGAAGGTCCAAGACAGAGCCTTAGGAACCCCTGTAGTCTTCCCTCTCTGAATGCACTATTATTTTACTCATCTCTTTTTTGTTGTCATTCAGTGGTTTCAGTTGTTTCTGACTTTGTGTCTCCATTTGGGGTTTTCTTGGCAAAAAATACTGGGTTAGTCTGCCATTTCCTTTTTCAGCTTGTTTTATAAATGAGGAAACTAAGGAGAGCAGGGTTAAGTGGCTCGTACAAGGTTGCACAAGTGACCTAGTAAGTGTCTAAGGCTGGGTTTGAATTCAGGTCTTCCTGACTCCAGGCCCATTGCTCTATCCATTGTGCCTCCTAGCTGCCCCTATTGTTTCTTTATCCCTCCATATTCAGGAAATGTGCTGAATGGACTACTAGACTTTGAGTCAGTAATACTTGGGTTCTGATCCCATCTTTGTTACCTGCTAGCTATGTGACCAGGGACAAATCATTGAATTTCTTTATGACTCAGTTTCCTAATCTGTAAAATAAATGAGTTGGACTATATGACCTCTAAGGTCCCTCTAACCCCTAAATCTAGGTTCCTATGGGACTGTGATGCCAAGATATTACACTAGGAAACTAAACTAGAAATATGATCCTGGTTGCTTCAGTTCTCTGTATGTACATATAGAGTCAGACCTTGACTGACAGCGGTGAATGATATTTATAAAAGAATAAAGGGAAGGTGGTGGCACAGTGGGCCTAGCCAGAGTAAGGAAGACCTGAATTCAAATCTGACCTTAGACACTTACTAGTTGTGTGACCCTGAGCAGATCACCTAACTCCGTTTGCCTCAGTTTCTTCATCCATAAAATGAACCAGAGAAGGAAACAGCAAACTCTGGTATCTTTGCCCAGAAAACCCCAAATGGGGTCACTAAGAGTTGGACGTGACTGACAAACAACTGAACAACGACAAAAACTTCAAAACATTAGTCTCACATTGACACAAACATTCCTGATGTGTATCCTAGCAAATTTCACCCCAGCCTCCTCCTACCTTACACCATATCCCCAATATTCTCCAGAGATCAACTCTGTCATCTAGATCTGGAATCATTATGGGCCCTTTGAACTACTCAGATGCAGATACTTCCAAGATCAAGCAAGTCATCTTAAGCCACATGGTTGTCCTGGTCCTGAGAGTTATGAATCCACTCAAAGGCAGGCTTGGAAGCTTTGTTTGAAGTCCTTGCTCTAGGACCCCAAGATTAGGTGGATTTAAAAGAAAGAGCAAATCCCTAAACTCATTTGGGACATTAGTGGTTCCTAAGAAGGGAAACGAGCTCTGAAGGCTGAAATGTCATTTGCCAGGACATTCATTCTATGGCATTACACATCTGGTCAGATACTTCCCCAGAACTGCTGTGATCCACTGACATCTGGAAACTGAGTTATGTATAAGTGGAACCATGGAGTTACTTGCATGTTTTATTGAAACTTAAAAAAGATGATCAGGTCCCATCTGAATTCTGTGGATGTTAAAGAACCCTGAGAAGCCTTATGCTTTAAGGTCCTCTTGGACCCGACAAAGTTATTTAAGACTTTGTTGAAGAACAATTAATACACTGTTCTTCCCAACCCTGCCCCATCTCCTAGGTTGAGCTTTCCCTTCTCTGGGTTTTTAATAACCCAGCTGTCTCCAATGTCACAAAACTCTAAAAACAAAAGTCACTAAGCAGTTAGTGGCACAGGAATCAGGATGATCAGAGTTCAGATATGACCTCAAACACTTAGCTGTGCAATCCTGGGCAAGTTACTTAACCTCTCTGCCTCAGTTTCCTCAATTGTAAAATGGGGATAATAATAGAACTTAACTCCGGGCTGTTGTGAGGATCAAGTGAGATATTTCTAAACGTGAAATATTTGTAAAGTGCCTAGCACGAATTAGGTGCTTAATACATGTTCCCTTCCCTATTTGTTTTTCACTATCTTCTCACATATATATTGGGTTCTTTGTAAAACAGAATGAAAATGCCCCCCCTACCCAACTACATATATACATATGTATATATGTATATACACACACATACAGTAATTAAGGCTGATATTGGAGAAGTATCACAATAATCAAAGAATGATAGGATTTCACAGTTTCTAAAGAGTTAGAAATAGTTGATTTTGTGATTGAAGTCATCCATTCAAGTAAACTGGTTCTATTGTGTGAGAAATTTATTTCTTCAGCCAATTATTAAGCTGTCATCTTACTTTTAGAATTTATTTTGTCTCAGGAATTGAATGCTGAATCTAGATCTAAACCTTCTTGGTTCAGAGGAAATCCTGGAATACTGAGGTACCAAAATAAAACTTTTCACTTTTCAGGGTTAAAAATCTGACCTTGGTTTCTGTTTTAGGATTTACTATTTTACCTTTTGACTCTTTATATTATTTCATGGTTAGTACAAATATGCTGGATTTTAGGATTCATTCTATGGTAATACCATTCAAAATATAAGCAACGCAAAGGTTTAGCATGTTGACATGTGATAGGAAAATCTGGGTAGATTGATTTTAAGCCTCCTAACAGGTGAGGTTAAGGGATCAGTGACACACTGAATTCCAAGTATTTGAAGAAATCGTTCAACTATCAAGAACTTTTTAAAAACTCTCAGCTATTAACTTCTCATTAATTCATAATTCATATAAACCCATACTGAAGACAGACAATTTTAGGATTTAATTCAGTCTTTCTATTTGTGATTTCTGTTCCTGTAGTTATTTCAGCAGTAGAACTCAGAAAATTTTCCTTTACCCACTCTTGCCTGGAATTCCATCTTAAGGCACCAGTGGTCTGAAAAGACGCACAGACTTTCCGGTTATTAAGCATCCATTACATTCATAAAGTGCCTCAGAGTCCCCATCTGTTTCACCAATCATCACTCAGAGTACATATGATTTCGCACTAATGTCTGCTTATAAAAAAGACTTAAAAGAAATAGACTTAGCACAATTTCAGGAGTATGGTATTTCCAAACCCAGTAATTTTGAAAGTCTAAATAATTTTCTCCCATCACGCACTGCGCCTCTAAACTACCTCAATTACACAATATTATTAGGCTTTTTGGAAAACCCTTATTTTACAGTAACTCCATTTTCCTTCAGTTCTTTGTGTCCTCTGACTTAAAGCGTTAAGACATAATGACAGACTTTGTGAATAACTTTTTGGCTTTGGTCTTCACATTTACCTTTTCTGGTTCAGAAAGTTTTAAAACTAAATGTGAAGCTGTAGTTTTCTTGGTAGCAAGAATTCTGACTTTGGAGTAAAAAGATTTAAGTTCTAATCCTGGCTTTATGACTTATTACTACTTGGAAGCTAGGTGATGTTGTAGATAGAGCACTGGGCTTAGAGTCAGGAAAACTTGAGTTCAATTTGTGGCATCAGATACTTCTTAGCTACGTGACCCTGGGCAAGTCACTTAACCTCTGTTTGCTTCATTTTCCTTATCTGTAAAATGGGGAAAATAATACCACCTATCTGTCAAAGTATTAAATAAGATAATAATTGTAAAACAGCACAGTGCCTTGAACATAGTAGGTATCATATAAATGTTAGCTATGTGACCTTGGGTAAATCACTTAATCTTCCTACAGTTCCCCTCCACCCCCATTAAATGAGGACTCCCTTGAAATCCAGAACTCTTCTCCCTGGTAATGCTATCTCTCTCACTGATACTAACCTTGCCTTTTCCCAAATTCCTCTCTTTCAGTGAAGTTCTGGGAAAGCTTTTCTCTTTAGGTTGCATTCTCAACTATCTCAACTGTGAATCTGTACTGTACAATATTTAGCACCCTGCACATGACTGGAGTCACTATGGATTTTTGTTACATATTATTAATATGTAAACATTCTTTTCCTCTCTAATCAGTTTGCTATTCTACTCACCACAGTGGCTATTCCAAACCTCTTCATCCCTCCTCAATCCTCCCATGGCACACCTTTCCCCTACTCTTTCAGCCAGGGTCCTCACACATCACACACACTTCAAAAATTTTTAATTATTCACTAAAAGCTCTCTCTTCTTGCCTCTTCATTTCACTTCAATGAGACATGTTACCGAATTATCTTCTCCGCTTTTTTTCACATGAAGAGGTGGCTTTTCTCCTTGCCAAGGCAAGTACATGAACACTTTGATCCAATTCCCTTCCATTTGCTCTAGTAGATTGTTGCCTCTATCATCCCTACTCTCTGCTTTATCATCAGTCTCTCATCTCCTGGATTCTTCCCTGCTACCTACAAACATGCCAATGTCTCCTCTATTCTCAAAAAAAAAAAATCTCTCACTACCACAACTCCTGTTTTCCTATGTCTCTCTTGCTCTTCTTGGTCAAACTACTTGGGAAAGCCAGTGATACCAGCTGCCTCTTCTTCACCACTCACTTCTAAAACGGTTTGCAAGTAGACTTCTTGAAGACAGGAAACACCTTTTCTTTTTCCCTTTCTTTGTATCCAGAGCACCTGGTACTAGTTAAGTCTTTAATAAATGTTTACTAACTGGAACTGGGTCTATTGTAATTCACTTTCCTGCTTCAAGCAAACTTGCAAAAGGAAAAAATCACTAACTTTACCAAAGAAATAATTTAAAGATTTTGTTAATTATTAATTTTTCCAATATTTTTAGCTTTAAGATACTCCTTTTTTGTTGATAACACTGTGAGAATTGTTTCAGGCTCTAGAAGAGTGATTCCCAAAGTGGGCGCTACTGCCCCCTGGTTGGTGCTGCAGCGATCCATGGGAGCGGTGATGGCCACACTTTTTTTGTATTTACATTCTATTCTGAGCTCAATAAATAGTTTCATAATTTCCAGGGGGCGGCAGGCCAAAAAAGTTTGGGAACCACTGCTCTAGAACGATGTAAAGCCTTATTGAAGAGTGAGCTCTATAATCACTTAAAGGACTCTTTGGTTCAACAGTGCATCCAGCAAAAACCAATGGATGAAGACCATCTGTTGCCCACATATTAACATGGATACAGATGGTTTAAGATTGTTCATAAGAGAGAGCAGCTAAGTGGCTCAGGAGATTGAGAATGAGGTCTAAAGACAAGAAGCCCAGAATTTAAATCTGGCCTCAGATATTTCCTAGTTGTTTGACCCTGGGCAAGTCATTTAACCCCCTACTGCTTAGCCCTTACTACTCTTCTGCCTTGAAACCAATATAAGATGGAAGGTAAGGAGTTTAAAATGAAGATCATTCATAAGTGTATACATCTGGTATAGACAATACCACTAGACAATGAATTGGGTACAGAGTTGGTGAGAAAGAGTTGGCTAAACTATTTTAAAGAATTTGCAAAGCTCTATTGTGATCTCAAGCTTTTTATAATTTTTTTAATTTAGAATATTTTGCCATGGTTACATGATTCATGATTCCTCACCCTCCCTACTCTTTCCTTCCCCCTCCCAAATCTGACAAGCAGTTCCATTAAACACATGTATTGCCATTCAAAACCTATTTCAATGTTGTCAAGCTTTTTATAATAGCAAGGGTAAATCTTTTAAATATTAAGACTGTACTAGTGTTACAGTATAGTAGAGAGAGAGGGACAAAAACACTTCCCAAAAACTAAAGATGACTATCTCTTAGAGGTCAAAAGAGAGGCACATAGTGGGTGTGAGAAAACTATAACATTATTAATGAAGAATTCCAAAAAGAATATAAGATGTCATCAACAAATTATATAATAGAAAGAGAAGATGGCCAGATCATGCAACAAGAAGAAAGATAGCAGGTAAACAGCCAGACTACCATACTGGTACTCTTGATCTGTTGGGAGAAATTGAGAAAGGCCTTCAGGACTTGGGTGGTCCTACTATGGTGAACTTGTGGCAAGACAAAGTCCAATGCCTGATACACATAGTAAGTGTTTCATAATTTTTATTTATTTTATTTTTTTTTAAATTTTAAACCCTTAACTTCTGTGTATTGACTTATAGGTGGAAGATTGGTAAGGGTAGACAATGGGGGTCAAGTGACCTCCCCAGGGTCACACCGCTGGGAAGTGTCTGAGGCCGGATTTGAACCCAGGACCTCCCGTCTCTAGGCCTGGCTCTCAATCCACTGAGCTACCCAGCTGCCCCCTATTTTATTTTATTTTATTTTTTTTACTAAATGCAATAGACATGTATTAAAGAGGATAAGCAGGCCAGGATAAGTTATAAACTTCATTGTTTACAGGAACTCTTGCATGGACAGGATCAGATTCATTTGAGATTTTGAGTATCCTCAATTTCTACTTGGATACTATTCTGAATCCGATTACATTCTTTCTTCTATCTCTAACTATACCCACCTATTCACCCTCTTATAGAGCCTTTGTTTTTGAGTTTAATCTTGGCTGTTTTATAAGGCAACTGATACAAATGTTGGCATCCTTAGGCAGAAACTATATCCCACATATTACTTGTTTAGGATAGGAACTACACAAAACAGACACCATACTTAACTTCTTATACCTCTATTACTTCTATCTACAGTATTTGTTATAAAGATAATGATGATGATAATATAAAAATGGATATAAAATTTACTTATGACGTTATTACATATATTTTAAAAAATTTATTGCTTAATCACTGATCTGTAATTAGAAACTTTTTAATATAATGAAGGGATCAATAAATGACATTTAAGTTAACATCATAGGGTCTAAGCATTTTATTTTATAAACATGAATACTATATTTTTTCAATGCAATTAATTAGTATTCTAATATATTTAGACAGCAACTGGCAAGGTATTTTATTGCACTTGGGAAAAAAGTTTGCAGAGAGTATTAAAAACATTATCATCATTCGTGTGACCCTGGGCAAGTCACTTGACCCCCATTGCCTATCCTTACCACTCTTCTGCCTTGGAACCAATACACAGCATTGACTCCAAGACAGAAGGTAAAGGTTTGAGAAAAAAAAAAACACATTATCGTTTCCCCAACATCTCTTTCATTGGAGAATGATATAATCTCAGTGTTGGAAGGGACTGCAGAGATAACAATCCAAACCTTACCTTAACAAGAATTGTCTCTGTAACACATTCAGCAAGTGGCCATAGAACCTTTGCATAAAGACCTCTGGAAGTGGGACTCACTACCTACTGAGGCAGCCCATCCCATTGTTCCAGTATTTAGGAGAGAGGCAGCATGGCTTAATAAAAGAAATGCTGGACTTGAATTAGGAGGACCTGGGTTCAAATTCTGTCTCTGATGTATACTGGTTATATAAGCCTGGGAAAATCAATTAATTTCTCAAAGTTTCAAGGCAATATCTAAGTTTTTAAGCTACAAATGAGTTGCTAGCCTGCATTTAGTTGAAGTTCCCAGAGCTGAAATTTCCTACTTTGATGGTCCATGATAATCACAGGTCACAAACAGGTGCCCATGTTCAAATTATTAGCAAGTTTTTCCTAACAACAATTCAGCTTTCTGAAACCTGCACTCCCTGCCCCGCCCCCCCAAATATATAGATATATTCAGATCTCAAATTTCAACATCTAGAAGCTCTAAAACATTGCTGTAGCAATAGAGAGGTAAAGGGTACCCTGTTGCCAGATAATTCCTATTTTTCTGGACTGAGTCATTTTAAATATATTGCTGACTTTACAGTACCATGAAAAATTCAAAACAGAAGATATGCTTTAACTTCTACAATCAGCGACATAATGGCGTGCTCATGTTTCTGAACAGTTTAACCACCTGTCCACATTTTTGGACAATAAACAACTGTCCCCATATTAGCCATTCTATGGAAAATTGCATTTGATTTAACTTCTGATAATAAAAGTAAAACACTTTGATGTTCAAATGTGGTGCAATCTTGCAAAACAATTGCCATTTTGAAAACTGTGATAGCTATGTCAACTCCATATAGACCTCTGAGTGCCACATGCTCAGACATGAAATAATTAAGCATGACAGATGAATTCATCTTTGCGAGATTTCAGAAGGGTATTGCATTCTTTTTCTGAAGTAATAAGATAAACTTTAATTGTATTAGAGATAGTGCTTTCTTCTCCCTCCACTGGAGAGAGATCTAGTTAGTGCTATGATTACTTAGAAGCATGAGCGGAGCCTAGATTGACTGTGGGAAATTGTGTAGCTCCTTTAATTACTCTGTTTTTCTCCCAGAAACAGTCTTTTTAATATCATTATCTTATCCAGGTCATGAACTGGAGTTCATGAAACACTTCCCTCTCCCAAGAATTGAAAATACATATCAAAAAGGGCAACGGAGAGAGAGATTAATGGATGTGAAAAGATTGTGACACAACAAAAGGAACTATGAAGAACTGGATGAAGGATGTCATAAAAGAAATATAATGATTAAAGATGATGGACTGGTTCCTGGGCAAAGACAAGGGATAGCTAAGGAAAGCTTGTGTTTTGTATCCTTGATACCAAAAGAAAGCGAGAAAAGTACTCAACAACCAGGTGGACTCTGTGGCAAACTTAGGGACTGGCATTAAAGAGCTACATTCTGCATAACTGGAGAAAACACAAATCTGTTATACTATTTAATTATTTGAGCATGGATAATACACCAAAAACTCATCACTGGCAAGAGTCAGTTTGAAATTTTGTAAATAACTGGTAGCACAGGACAGAGTTATTGGATATACCAATTCCAACTCATCAGGCAATGTTCTTGGATAGGAAATATAGGTAATATATAAACAAAGAATATTAGTTTTTTTTTAAATAAGAGGAAGGGCAGCTGGGTGGCTCAGTGGATTGAGAGCCAGGCCTAGAGACAGGAGGTCCTAGGTTCAAATATGACCTCAGACACTTCCTAGCTGTGCAAGTCACTTAATCTCCATTGCCTAGCCCTTACCCCTCTTCTGCCTTGGAACCAATACACAGTATTCATTCTAAGACAGAAGGTAAGGGTTTTTAAAAATAAAATTTAAAAAAGAGATATATTACAACGTACTACTTTCTTGTCAATTTTTTTTTTACTAGAGGTAGAACTCAATTGTCATGTGTCTATCAAGTACCTATTATGTGTCAGGCATTGTGCTAGTTTCTGGGAATACAACTACAAAGAATGAAACAATAGTTACTTGCAATAAACATTCTCATGGAGGAGACAACAAGTAAATATAAAAATGTATATAGCATAAACATAGTTATAGTCACATATGTGCCTATACAATATGGTTCTGTATGATATAATAATGTATCAAATGAAATAATATGATGTATATAATATATAATTATACAATGATACATATTAGATACGATATATATGATATATGTATGTATTACACCAAAATAATAAATATAGTAAGATGAATTATTGATGTGAAGAACATCACATCAATCACACCAGAAAGTAGGATCATGTCATAAAAATTGCATGATAGGTTCTACCAATCACACTGAAGGTGGGCTGGTCAATATGAAGAGAATAGATTTCATTTTCTGGCTCACTTATTACACAATAATTTATTGTCCTTTATGGTACATTAATACTGCCTAAATTCCTTGTTGCTAAGGACTTTGGAAGGGACAGGGAAGAGCTGGTTGAGAAATTATAGATCAGACTCTTTTAGATTTGTCAAGAAAGCAATCCACTGGTGGATGAATAGAAAGAGAAAGTATCTGGGAGGTACTGGTAGATTGAAGGTTGTGCTACCAGCCTCCATAATCTTCACTTCCATCTTTATTTTGCTACTTGGCCTATGGGCTCTACCCCAACACCCCATTTCCCAGTGAAATGAATTCATGTTTGATGTAGAAGCTTGGATCTAAAAGCATGTAATGTTGTTAATGGAATACTATTGTGTTATAAGAAATGATAAGCAAGATGATTTCAAAAAAAGCTGGAATGATCCTTAGGAACTCATGCAGAGCGAAATAAGCACAACCAGAAGAACACTGTACACAGTTACAGCAATATTACACCATGATCAACTGTGAAAACTTGGCTACTCTCAGCAATGCAATGATCTGGGACAATCCTGAAAGATTCATGATGGGGAATGCTATCCACCTCCAGAGAATGAACCGTTGGAGTCAGATGGATATTGACCAAAGCATACTATCTTTCACATCCATATATTTATGGTTTTATTTTTTATGAGTGTATTCTTACAATAATGACCAATAAAAAGTGTATTTTGCATGATAATAAAAATTAAATTAAATTTAAAAAATAAAGTCAGCATGTAAGATACAAATTGAGCTTAAGCAAATCTTCAGTTATTGCTAGAAAATAATAAGGATCTCTTTAAAAGATGGCAGTTTACATCAAAGAGCAGATAGACCTAAGATGAATACTATAAGAATAATTCAATTCTTTCCACTACATCTAGCTCAGCTACTGATAGGAGGAAGTCAGTAATCAGGACTTTTACTCAAATATAAGAAAACATAAATAAGTGAAAACTTGGCTAAGCAAAAATGCAAAGATAAGGAAAGATACTCAGAGGGGCTTCACATTTTATTGTAGTTATATTAGAGGATTGTCACATAATCATATGACTTTATTATTCCTGCTTGCCCCATGAGACAAGAATGGGTACAAAGAAGTCAAAGGGAACATAATTGGAACCTTCTGGATGACCCAGAATGCTAAGAAGATCAATTAAGATTGTTTATGTAATTAATCCTATGAACCTAAATTTTATGAAAAGCCATTTTCACTAAACTTCATTAAATTGTCTACTTTCTGGGTATGGGTAGAGTCACACTCAGCCCAGAAAACTAGAGGTGGCCAAGTATTGAACTGGAAGCCAGGAAGATCTGGGTTCAAATGCTGCCTGGTACTAATGGTGTAATCCTGAGCAGAGTCACTTGACTTCTCTGTGCCTCAGTTTTGTTATCTGTAAAATGAGGGGGATTGGTCTCTATAATCCCTTCTAGCTCTAAATCTGTGATCCTACAATTCCATGAGGTCACACAAGTTGTACTGAGGGAAAAAATAGATTCGTGTCTTCCATCCCAGAGTCACCCATAAGTTGAATAACAAGATGAAATGCCTTCACCATTCAAATTATAATTTTTGTTTCTTTTGGCTTAGCATATACAGCAGAATATATATATATATATATATATATATATATAATTTAAATGTACATACTATATGAATACACTCTAAATGGAAAGGAGAAGATAGTCCCAGTGGCTGCCATGAGCCATGAATACAATTTCAGGCATTATATTTTAATGGGATCACTTGACTGAACATATTAAGAGGAAGGGAGCAGTATGGTAAAAGATGCAAATGAGTAATGATTAGGCATGTGAAGAATATTGGATCTGGGGAAGAGACAAATAAGGGGAAATGATGATTTTCAAGTGTATTTGAAGGGGGCAGCTGGGTAGCTCAGTGGATTAAAAGTCAGGCCTAGAGACGGGAGGTCCTAGGTTCAAATCCGGCCTCAGACACTTCCCAGCTGTGTGACCCTGGGCAAGTCACTTGACCCCCATTGCCCACCCTTACCACTCTTCCACCTATGAGCTAATACACAGAAGTTAAGGGTTTAAAAAATGTATTTGAAGGTCTTTCATAGAAGAAGAAAAAGGCTTCTTCAAAGTTCAAGAAGACAGAACTAAGAGCAAATGGAAGAGAGTTTAAGGGAGGCAGATTTTAGTCCAATATAGAGCATTTCCTCTCAGTTGAAACTATTCAACAACAGAATGGGCTGTCTTGTGAAAATGTGAGTTTCTTATTATTAGAAGTGCTCAAATAGAGAATGGAAGACTATCAGACATTGAAGAGATTCCAGCATTTGATGGGGGAGGGGAGAGAATGGAAGTTGGATTAGAAAACCCTTAAATCCCTTCTGATTTTAAGATTGTATAACTCTCTGATTCTAATGCAGCACTCACGGATGCAATGAGAGCCATAAGACAGCCCCAAAGAAACACAGTAATAGTTATCAAGATGGTTTATTATTATGTTTTTATATTGTTATATTATTTGGAATTATATTGTTTAGATTGGATTGTTTGGAAATGGAGTAATGGGTTCTGAAAGCCATATGAGAAACTTTTTTTTTTTCCAAATGAGAAGCTTTCCCTCATATTCCCCAAATGTAGAGGGCAAAATATCTCTTTAAAGATTTAATGTGACTTATCTAAAGCCTAATGAAGTTTCTGTTCAGTTTTTCATTTCTTGGATCATAACTCAGTCTTGCATTCTTTACTATTGAACTACATTGTGTTGATCTAACAGAGGAAGTCTAGGCCAAAGTCAGGCTGGGCTCCCCAGAATGCGTGGGTCTTTAAAAGGTCATAAGATCATAGATTTAGTGCTAGAAGGGGCCTTAGAAGCCATCTAATCTTTTTCTTTTTCTTTAACCCTTACCTTCTGTCTTGGTGTCAGTACTGTGTATTGGCTCCAAGGCAGAAGAGTGGTAAGGGAGGCAATGGGGGTTAAGTGACTTGCCCAGGGTCACACAGCTGGCAAGTGTCTGTGGTCAGATTTGAACCTAGGACCTCCCATCTCTAGGCCTGGCTCTCAATCCATTGAGCTACCCAGTTGCCCAGAAGCCATCTAACCTGACCCTCTCATTCTATAAATTATAGCTGGGGAAATTGAGGCCGAGAGAGGTGATGTGACTTCACAATAGTGACAAAGGAGAGACACAACCCCCAAATCCGCCAACTCCAAGTACAGTGGTCTTGGAACTCTATCACACTTTCTCATTTCTCCCATGACTTTTGGCACTTGACTAAAAATTATGGTCAATGACAGATTTCTTGGTCCTGGTTCCCTTAGAAAGATTATACTAAACTGTACTAAGAACCAACTATGAGAATGGTCCCACCAGGTTTAAGTTATGACTTAAAGGTCATAACTTCCCCTATTTATATAACCTCTGAGTTCTTTCTAACTATTTCTCATACTCCTTATATAGATACTAAGTGCAATAATAATAGCCTTCACAGATTTCATTTTATATTGGAGAACAACTTCCCCATTCTTCATGTACTGAAAATAAACACTGCAATCTTGATGTATGCAAGTCCACTTTAGAAACCCATTTCTCTATATTCTTGTAGCCCTTACCAGGGTCTGAACAACCCATTATTTTAGAATATGATGATACTAGGAGGCAGGGAAACAGTTATCTCACAAAACATACATGTATATAACAACAGGAGAACATTTTAACTTAACAGGACTCCTTTTGGGTGGAATGGATACTTATGTGATACAATTTGAGAGGCACAAAAAGGTTGTAATCTGACCAAAAATATTTCCCTCGATAGTCTTCTGTGATCATTGGGCTGAATTGCCTCAAGACTAATCAAAGACTAATGTTATGTTGGAAGGTAGAGGGTTTCTGCTCAGAGGAGGCCGTTGCAGAATATGTCCTTGGTAGGTAAGTTATGGAGAGATTCTTTTTACAAATAGGTCAGATGAGATGGCCACTGAAGTCCTTTTCAATTTTAAAATCCCACAATTCTAATGTAGGTCATGCTCTAGGTCAGGAGTTCATAGCCTTTTGAAATATTATTTTGACTAAAATCATTGTTTCTTTGATAATCCAATGCATTTGACATTTAATAATATTATTTTAAGAAGGAGGTCCATAGGTTTCACCAAATTGCCTAAGGAGTTGAATACACTCACACACACACACACACACACACACACACAATATTTTAAAGGGGAAAAAATCATCCCTAAGCATAGAGAAAAATCTTAGTAAGGGTGTTCTGGCTTGGAATAAGCAATTAGATCTCAAAGGTAATTATAGAATTGCAGTCTGAGAGTTGGAAGTAACTTTAGAGGTCATAATACCTGCACATGAATTTTCTCTTCAATATGTTGTTGTTGAGTCATTTCATTCTAACTCTTTGTGACTCCATTTGGGGTTTTCTTGGCAAAGATACTGGAGTAGTTTGCCATTTCCTTCCATAGCTCATCTTATAGATGAGGAAACTGAGGCAAATAGGGGTAAGTGACTTGCACAGAGTCACGCAGCTAGGAAGTGTCTGAAGCCACATTTGAACTCAAGAAGATGAGTCTTCCTAACTCCAGGCCCAGTACTCTATCCACTGGGCCACCTACCTGCCCTTCTCTACAACAGACCTGACAACTAGTCAACAAGTGATCATTCAGGTTTTCCATGACCTTCAGTGAGGGGAAAACCATTACTTCTAAAGCAGCTATTCTACTTTGGGATAGCACCAACTGTTTGGAAATTTGCTGTTGCTGTTGTCGTTTTGTTTAATCCATGTTATCTTGATTTTTGTTTCTCCCACCTCATGCATCAAACCTAAATGTGACTCTTCAATGTTCACCCATTTTTCCTAGTTCTGCCTACTAGTGTGTAGCAGAGCAAATTTAATCTTTCTTCCATGTGACAGAGCTTCCCCTATTTGAATATATTTATGTCTTGCTTATATCTGGTCTTCTTCAAACTAAACTTCTCTTATTCTTTCACCTGATAACAATAATAATAATTGCAGCTAATTTGAGAGATTAAGTGACTTGTCAAGGGTCACATAGCTTGCAAATGCCTGAGGTAGAACTTGAATTTAGGTTTTTCTCACTTCCTAGTCCACCACTTTTACCCTCTGTGCCTGATTGATCCATCCTATGGCACGGCCTATGAAACTCTTATTCTGGCCATCCTTTTCTGGGAATGCTTCACCTTATCTATAATCCTAAAATGTGGTAGTCAAAATTAAATATAGTGCTCCAAATGTAGTCTGACTGGAACAGAACATTGTGGGACTATCACTAGAGAATAAATCTAAGGCTATGAAGGGTCCTCAGAGGTCTTTTTGTCCAACCCCCTCATTTTACATATAAGGAGACTGAGGAAGGGTGGTGAAATGACTTGTCAAAAGTCATACATATAGTAAGTCCCAGAGGTGGGTTTTAAACTCAGGTCCTCTGTCCCCAGAGTCAATGCTCTTTATACTGTATCACATCTGGATATTATCCCTTTCATAGCATAGCCCAATACCTATTAGCTTTTTTCATTGACATTTCACACAAAAGAATTAAAATAATCTTGCTTTGCAGCTAATTGGCATAGTGCACAAAGTGGTGGTTCTTGAGTCAGGAAGATCTGAATTCAAATCTGGCCTCAGATACTTATTAACTGTGTGACCCTGGGCTTAACCCTACTAGCCTCAGTTTCTTCATCTATAAAATTAACTGTAGAAGGAAATGGCAAATCACTCTAGTATCTTTGTGAAGAAAACTCCAAATGGGGTCATGAAGAGTCAGACTTGACTGAAATGAGTGAACAACAACAACAACCACCACAAAAAGCATTAACTCCCCCCTTCCCCACCCTGATCTCTTTCACAGGAACTACTGTGACTTTATCTTTGTGCCTTTGTCTTATAATTATGAGGTTAATTTTTGAAAGACCTGATATTTATATTTATCAAATTTCATTGCTTTTGATTTGGAAGATGTTCTAACCTGTCCAGAGCTCTTGAGATCTTGACCCTGCTATCCATTCATCTCAGTTTTATGTCACCTAAAATTTGCTAATCACATATATATCTTTAAGTCACTGTCAAAAAGTCAAACAGTCCAGGAACAAATCCTTAAAAAGAACATGCCAATGGTGTCCTTCCCTCCAACATGACATGCATTCATTGACTTTTTTCCCCACTGGTATTTTCTCTGGTGGGAAGACTTCTTCAATCTCTATTCCCACTATGCCCATAGTTCTGAACATATATGTTTAGGTGAATTCCCTAAGTCAACTTTATTAAAGAACAAAGACAAGAATTGGTATCAATTCAACCAACGAGTTGACCAAACTCTGAAGAAATAGAAATGCACACCCTAGCATTAGGGCCTAGAACTTTAATTATTAACCATAGTGAGTCATCCTGGCAAACCAAATCTGAGATCACTGCCCCCTCTTACTTTCACATCAACTGATGTGATCTGGTTTCTGACACAGCATCTCCCATTGGAACTCTTTTGGGGAATTACTATCCTTTCAAGCTGCCCCTTGCAAGGCATTCATTAGCTGAGAAGTTCTTTTGGTTCAGAACATATTCTTAAGCTCTAAGAGCCACTGCTCTGTAGTCCTTACCTTTCTACTATTGACAAGAGCCTTTTAGAGCAATGTGAATTTTCCCTGGTCTGAGGAATTTAGTTATGTGGGATAGTACTCAGTAATATGTTGGCTGACTAATCAACTGGCAAGCCTAGTAGGTTCGTAATAAGTATTAATTGAATTTAATTAAATTGACTAACTCATCAGCAAGAACTAGTTTATCAGGATTTCCTAGAAGAGAGCAGGGCCCCTAGGGCTTATGACACAGGGCAGGTAAGTTTTAATTGCAGGTAGAGGAAAGAAAGAAGAGTCTGAAACAATGAACATGGCTATTGGAGACCCTAAGCACTCTGGAGGCAGAATAAAAGTGGGGGGGGGGGGAGAAGAGAGGGAGGTGTAGGGGAGGAGGAAAGAGGCAGAGGGAACAATGCTGAAGATCAATGCCGAGTTCAACACTTTAAGCAAGACAGGTCCTGACTTAAACTGTACCCCTCAAAATCATCTCGTCCCATCCTCAAACTATTTTGCTTTTCAATTGTATGCAGAACAATTTTATAACTTCTCAAATACTTGGGTTGATATACCATCCGTCTGAAGTTCAACTTAGGGATCTATTTTCGAAATTTTCCTGCTGACTACTGTGACTTGAAGTTTAGGATGCCAGAAAAGTTGTAAACACTTTGCCCCATAAAACTGATTTAGGGTTATTTAGCTACTGATCCTTCTAGGCTCTGACACACAGTGGCTGTGTGACTATGGGCAAATCACTTAACCTCTGGGTGCTCTAAGTAACTCTATTTGGCTCTAAGTTGCAAAGTAGGTCTGACCTTCATTGGAAGGGAGAATTTCCACATCTGGGAGTTTTCTATATTAATGAAATCCCGGGTCTGGTCCTTATCCCCACCTGCTGAAACAGTAAGCAATTGTGCTAGGCAAAGAGGAGACAGTAGGTCCCAAATAGTAAGGAAATCTACCTAAACTTCAGATATTCATAACTTTCCTCCCAAATCAGGTATTGCTCTCTAGTCACTGCTGATAAATTTTTAAGAGACTTATGGATTAAATCTTTCACTTACACCTGGGAAAATAGCAGAAGAGGGCCCACACCTCAAAATAATGTCACTTCCCCGCAACCCACCTACCCAAGACTCATCAAGACTGGCCTTTCCTTCCCTTAAGCAGAAAAGGAAATCCAAATATCAATCTGCATTAGTTGTAAGAAAATGAAAAACAGATGATCTGGATCAGTGATGGCAACCCTTTTAGAGACTAAGTGCCCAAACTGCATCCTTATGCCACATGTGAGCTGTCCCTTTATCCCAGACAGGGAAGGGAGGAAGCACTCCCTTTAGGCTACTGGGCTGAGAGGTGAGTGATGTGAGAAATATCCTCAAGCTCAGTTGAGAGGGGGAAGGAGTCTCCCTCCACCCCCAGTACATGTGCCATAGGTTCACCAGCAAGGATCTAAATTATTACTTTTAGTTCTGGAAGTTTAGTATTTTTATCTCCTAAGAATTCTAGGAATATTTACACAGGCATTTCTTTTTCTTTTTTTTTTTTCTTAAACCCTTACTTTCTGCGTTAGAATCAATACTATGTATTGGTTCCAAGCCAGAAGAGTGGTAAGCACTAGGCAAAGGGGGTTAAGTGACTTGCCCAGTGTCATCCAGCTGGGAAGTGTCTGAGGCCAAATTTGAACCAAGGACCTTCCATCTCTAAGCCTAGTTTTCAAGCCATTGAGTCACCTTGCTAAACCCTGTACAAGTAATTCTATCAAGATTTGTGATTCTCCTCTTTGTCTTCCTAAACTGGATTCACAACCTTATTAGATATCTTCACTAGAATCAAATGCTACACTCAACACTGCAAAGGCTGATTCACTCTAATTCTGGCCTCTCTTCCTACAAGCCCCAATCTAATTTCTCAAGTGCTTTCTCTGATAATTAGATTATTCATCCTACATCCCTGATTACTTCAGTTTAAAATTTTGTAACCCTGACAAAGTCAATCCCTCTGCTCATTCCAGATAGGCATGCCGCCAATATATTGCCAATAGCACTCACGCTTGTGCTAACTTAAAATACACAGAGTGGCTTGCCAAGTTTCCTTATTTGGCAAGAAGCTTCCTTGGTTCCCAAGATCTTTGACCATCCATTTTTAGACCCAAATCTTTGTACTTAATATTTGGATATTGCTCTCAGTCTTTAATAATATCATTATATTCCCTTCAAGGATGGTGAAAAGTAAACTAGTTATCTATTTACTTAACTGATTAAGAAAAATCTTTGCTGTTTAATTATGTTATCATATACTCAGAAAAATGAAAGTGGGGAGCTAGATGTTAATTCTCCTTTCTCTGTTTAAAAAACAACATAGTCACCTTAAGAAAATTAAGCTGCAAAAGATAAGAAACTTAATACATGCTACTCTTTAGTTGCACTGTAGTATAGAAAAATTATTCTAGATAGAGAACCAAAAGCCATAGTTTCTACACTTGGAGTATTCCCATCTAGTTTGATGACCTAGGCAAGTCCCTTCAAGTCTCTGGGCCTCATCTCTAAAATGAGGGGGTTGGACTTCATGATTTCTGAGGTACCTTCCAACTTATAGAAAATTCTGTAATTCTACAAAATCTCTTACTAATGTAAGCATGAGCTTAGAACAAAGGCTCTACAAGGGACCAATGCTATAATTATAATGTAGTCATCTCTTTTGTCTTTGAAAATTAAAAAGGAATGAAACTGCCTGAAATGGACTCGGGGAGGGGGGTATTAACCAGTCTTGAATGCCTTTATTGTCTTTGCCTTACAGAAATATATCTAGAGTATTTTAAATGAGGCCAGGGGAGGAGTTAGGATTTAGATATTTTAAAATCAGCATGGACATTCAAATAAATATGTGTTTTAATAGAAAAAACATTTCATGGAAAATCCCAACTTTTTTTTTTCTAAAGTAGGATGACTATACAACACATAGAAGTTAATCACTGTCACATTTTTGGAATGGTCCTATCTGTTGTTGGCAGTTTCATGTTATTACTAAAACAATAGTAATAAAAACAACTATGTTGCACTTAAATGAAGAGGACTCAAAATACTTTCACAAAGACAGATTCTTAAGCCCAACAAAAGTGTATTCATTGGCGACGACTTTACTCTATTTTTTGAGGGCAATTCAATGTTATCAAATATTCATTAAAGTTTTACAAAAGATTGGGGTGGGGAATATCAGTTAGTTAAGAAATTTCATGTTGGTTGTGCTTACTGAAAAGTCTAAGATAGGAGTATTCATATGATATGAAGGCATCAGACTCGATCCTAGGGATCAGGCTGACTATTCGATATTGCTTCCTTTTTGAAACTGGAAGAAAGAAGAGACCCCAATATTAGAGGTAGAGAAAAGCACCAAAAGAGGCTTTTCTTTTTATGATTGTTTAAAAATCAAAGAGGCCAAAGTGTCCCTTCTATCACCCTCATTTTGCTGTAAGCTACAATTATTAAATTCATCCACTCTTACAGGATTCTGAAGGGCAAGTAAATGCCCTATAAGCTCCACTTAGAGGACATGCTGCCCCAATCTGACAGGCACAAGGTTGTCCCTACTGAACAAAAGATCAACTACAAAGTCCTCTTTTTGGTTTGTTTATGTCTCTTCCGCTTTCTGTAAATGTACTTTTTCCAAAATTCTTTGGGGGGGGGGGGGGAGGTGAAGTTTATGAACAGGAAAAGCCTGGTGTCTTTTAAAAGCTTAGTAAGGACGGGGAGGGAGCGGGGTACTGTAGAAAGCCAGCAGAGAGGAGCCAGAGGACTGGAGGAAAACTGGCATATGCAAGAAAGTTACAAGCTTCCTCCGATCACACCCGCAGCTTCACTTGCTTTGTTAAGTGCTCAGGACGTCAGTAAAGTGCTTTAAAGAATGGAAAAGGCATAAAGTGTAGCTCATTCTTAGCCCGCGTTACCCTTCTAGGAGAGAAGGCGCAATTTGCACTTAAGTGCAGAAAACTTTGCCCGGCCCAAGTCGAAGTCAAGGCCGAAGTCCGGACATTGAACTCCCTTGTAATCAAAGTTGCATCGCGACTTTCCTCACCTCCCCTCTTCTTTCTAAAGCTCTCCACTCGGTTTCCAAAGGTTGGCCCCACTCCGGGAAGTGCCCTCCTGCGGCTGCCATCTAGGCTGGCACCCGCAACAAGGAATTCAGGAGCCTAATCCTCTCCCTAACCCTGCATCCGTTCTTTGGAGAAGTCTCCTCTGGCCTCCCCTTTCCCCGGACAGCACAGTCCCGGCCGAGGCCTACAAGTGTGGAGCCCCTATACCCGCTCTGGTCTGGGAGAAAGTGACAGCAGGAAGATCACCCCCACCACAGGCAAGGAGCAGTCACCTGGATGCCCCTTTCCTTAGGAGCTAAAAACACTGGTCTGGACCCCCTTTCTCTTCTTCCCTCCATCCCACCCGTCTCTTACCTGTCTCCTTCTCTGGACCTAACGCAAGAAGCCCTGCTCCAAGAGCGCAGAGGGCCTGGCAAGGAGCAAGCAGCAGGCAGCCGGGGGAGCTCGAGCTCCAGCGGAGGGTCCGAGACCGCTGGAGTTCCCAGGCAGGCGGCGTGAGTGCGGTGGCTCTCCCACGCTTCCGCTTCATGTCACGGAGTTAAACATTCCGCCTCTCTTCCCCGCTCCAATGAGGAAGCCACAGTCACGGCAACAGCACCACCTACCCTCTGGCAGCAGCTATGACCCTGGCCGGGAACATCAGGACCTGGGACCTGCCCCTGGCCAAGTTCTCCCCCAGACTCCTGCCCTGCCTTTACCCTCCACCCCTCGGAAAACAGAAGGCAGACAAGCTTCAGGAAACTCAGAGGAGCCGCTTCAACGATTCTGCCTAGTCTTGAGACTGGGGAAAACCTATCTGCAGCCAGCCTCCATGTACACCAACCAAAACCATCTATTGGAGCCTCTCTCCTCCTGGCTCTAAGCTGAAGCCCTACTACGCTTTTTAATCTTGAAATTAAGGAATTAAACCACCCGCACTCCAGCCCATCGAAAACCGAAACCAGCAGCCCTCTCTTGTTATCTAGCCGAGAAAGGTGCGAGTTCAATAAGAGCCGAGAAACGTCGTAGTTCTTTCTATCTGCAGACTGGAGGGTGAGGAAAGGGAGAAAGCAGCGAGGTGGGGAAAATCCCATTACTGAGCCCCTTTCGTTCCTCTATAAATATGTATTTATGGAAAATTACACTATGCATTTTACCAATATAAATATTTCGAGACTTGATGGATCTGGATTCTCATCTATAATGGTAATCTCACCAGAGCACACTAAATGGAAACTCAGCCATTCCCTCACATCTTGTGCAGTTCTTCTCTCTATAAATCTGCCACAGGAATATCTACTTAATGTTCTGTGGAACTTCCTCTTGATTGATCTCTAGACATTGAGAGGATACCCACGGAGTACCCAGCTCTCTACTCAAAAATCAGAAAAGGCGGAGCTTGGGAAAAGGTGTTGGCTTCTACCGAGAAGGTGAACAAGTCCAGTAGGCAGTTGCAGATTAGGAAATGAAGAAAATGAAGGGAGCGATGAATAGTGGGAGTGTGTATTTGGGAAACCTGTAAAGCTACAGAGATGTCTAAGGGATTCTACAAGATTCCATTCAGTTTTCTCTAAAGATATACTGGAGTGATTTGTCATTTCCTTTTCCTGCTCAATTTACAGACGAGGAAACCGAGGCAAACAGGGTTAAATGGTTTGCCCAGGATCACACAGCCACTAAGTATCTGAGGCCAAATCTGAACTCAGGTCTTCCCGACTTCAGACCTGGCACTCTAACCACGGTGCCTCCTAACTGCCCTGATTATTATTATTGCAGGAGCTTAAAGGTGAAAATGATCACCTTCAGCTGGATTTTCCTAAAAGAGGTAAAAAAGAGTAAGGAAAGATTTGGGTTAAAACAGAGATGATAGGGAAGGAATCCCCAATGAGGTAGGAAAGTTATACTTAGAAAACTAAATTCTTTTATTTTAACCTAGATGTATACTAGGTAGCCTTGATGATCATGAAACTTTTTTCAAAAAATGTTTTGTAAATAGTAATTTACAGCATTCCTACTCCCTATTCTATTATTTTCCTAGTTATCTTTCATGGTCTCTCCAGAGCAAATACATTACACAGAAAAATACCAAAATAAACACAGATCTCATGATTGCCTGAAAGAAAGGGAAAGAAAGGTCACTTTTGTTTCCCCAACTAGATCGCAGGCTCCCTCTTTAAAGACCACATCTTCAGTAATTTAACTCACAAAATATTTATTTAAAATATACTGTGCAATTGTACTGTAAGGAATGATTAACAAGATGATTTCAGAAAGAGATGGAAAGACCTTCCAGGACTGATGCAGAGTGAAATAAGTAGAACCAGGAGGTCATTATCATAGTAACTGCAATACTGTAGAACAATCAAATGTGATAGTCTTTGCTATTAACAGCAATACAATGATCCCGGACAATTCCAAGTGACTTATAAAAAAGAATGCTATTCACCTCCAGAGAAAGAACCGTTGGAATCAGAATATAGATGAAAGCATATAATTTTTCAATTGTTTATTTGGGTTTATAACATTACTCATTTACAAAAATGAACAATATGGAAATGTTTTGCATGATAGTACATGTATATAATCCAGATCAAATCACTTGCCAACATCAGGAGGGGGAAGGGAAGGAAGGGAGGGAGATAAGTTTGATCAGATAACTTAGGAAGATATATGGAAATTTGATATTACATGTAATTGGTAAAAAATTAAAATGGAAAAAATGTATTAAAAATATACTGTGCAGAGCATTGTAACCAAGGCCTTGCTTGAAATGCAAAGTTTCACTAAACTGCCATCTGGATTCTCATGGAGATTTTATATATATACATATACACACGCACACAAATATGGATACATGAGTATACCACATATATGTATTTAAGTTTATACTAACTAAAATATGCACATCATTTTCTTTTAATATTTACTTTTGGCACCTAGAACCATGTTTAACACATAGTGATGCTCAAGAAATATTTATTGATTGATATATTTCCAGTAACTTCCTTAAAACACATTAGCCTCTTCATTCACCTTGCTACTTGATTCATTTTAAGATTAACATGCTTCACTAATCTTGAGGACATATATGGGAGACTGTTTATTTCCTTGCTTACTTTGATTTTTTTCAATCTTTCAATTTTATTACTAGTCTAATCCTCCCAGATTCCTGAGTGTTAGGCTGAGCAGAGGTAGTCTGTGTTATTGTGTTATTTTCAGAACCAAAAGGAACTTAATCAATTCTCTCTTATTGAGCCTTCCTTATCTCCCACTTCAAATGATTCCAGCTTTTTCAAAAAGTCATTAATTGTACAGTGTCAGATATAAATCTGGTTATGATGGAAGGATAAGCAAGTCAGAAGAGAAGATGCTCCCCAAGTATTCTTCCTCTTACCCTGTAGCCCTAAGAATTATGGCACAAGCTCATACCCAAAGGCACTTACTTCTCTAGCCATCACAGATAGCCATCTCAGATTATGGTACATGTAATTCTGTGTCTGGCTCCTGACTATAAATCACTGTGCTAATGTATAAAGGATAGCTTTTGAGTTGCTCTGCATTCGTGAGGTCCTGGGAAAATCACTACTTATAATCATATACTTTAAATGGAGTCACCACAGATTTTAAATAATAAGTTATTCTTCTTTAAAGGATAAAATAGGATAAATAGAAATAGAGGTTAAAAAGGATAAATAAAAACGTTTCTTCACCAGCATTATATTCAATTGACAAGGTTGCATTTTTATTTAATTTCCCTTATTTGTGCTCCCTATAGTGTCTCTGTATCCTTTTATCTATTTTAATAGATTTTATCCACATTTTAAGCCTTTGTCTTTGCATATATGATTTCAATCTTTGTATTTATTTACTTATACATGGAATACATGAAATGTTCTTCCCTCTCTGATAATCTAATATTTTTCACCACCTTAAAAAATAGATCCCAAACTGAGATTCTTCAGGAATCTTCATTTGTTTATCCATCATCCATCTATTCACTTGTCTACTTGGAACTTTTTCAAAATTTATGTTCTTAGTTTCTATTTCATTAATTTGCATTTGTTGACTTGTGACCCTGAAAATACTTTCTTCAGGTTGTATATGTGTATATATTTTTGTTCGTGTGTGTATGTGTGTGTGTGTTTTCAATCAGACCATTAGCACCTATAAGGAGTCATGTTTTTAAAAATCCTTTGTATTTTATCATAATGCAGGAATTCAACAAATATTGCTCACTGACTTGTAGACTGGCACCATTGTAGAATGACTTCCAAAATTCCTTTAATTAAATTTGATAATTATATTCCTGTGGTACTGTGTGCCAGGCTCTTGTTAACAAAGATTTTTAAAAATTTTAAGTAAACTCCAGGAGTTTACTTACTATGGTGGTAGACAGGCATAGTAAAAGATCATTCAAAGTAGGAAGTAGTGGGGGCAAAGAAGCAATCCAGATATATTGCTCTAGGAAAATTTGAGGAAGGAAAGATTTGCATCTGGGGAAAGGAGCAGCAGGAGTTAGAGAAGGGATCTTTGACAGATTAAGAATTGTCATATACTAGCTACAGTGGAATCACTCTAAAATAAAGGGCACAGAGGTTCATTGTCCTAAGGTAGAGCCTTCGTTATCATGTATCAGCTTTTCTTGCATTTCTAACTCCATAATTTTAGGAATAAAATCAAGTCATGCTTACTACCTCTCCAAACCTTTACTCCTCCCTTTCTGTCAACCCTGCCAATATGCTGTCTTTCTATTCCTCTTTCTTCTCTTCTCTGCACACCCAAGCAAGTGCCAAATTTTGCAGTTCCTTTCCCTGAGAATTACCAGAACCCTAATTATCTTCGAGCTTAACCTTTTCATCAGTCAGTTCTCCAGACTATGGTTTTTCCCCTTCATTCAATCCAAAGGTTATTGTCACAATTATCTTCTTCACTGCCTTCTGATATGATATAGTCTAATTCATATTATCTTCACCCTGATTAGCTATATAATATCTAAGTTATCTACCTCCTCCCAACTACCCCGCAAATCCTAACTTCCGCTTCTCTGATCTTAGCCTAATTTCCCCTTTTGCACAGTCTTATTCTGAAACCTTTTTTTTTTTTTAACAAAATCATAAAATTATATGGGAAAAACGTTAGGCATCATAAAATCAAACTCATTTGACACATTAGTAAACTGAAGCACACAGAAGGTGAATGGTATGCCTAAGGACACACAAGTATAAAATAGTCAAACTAGAACTCCAAACTCCGTCTATGGATACTTGTTCGTGCTCTGTCTGCCTGGCCTTTTCCACATCATCATCTTCTCCATCTTTTATGTCATGGGTTTTAGGGATGAATTCCTCATTGCTAACACCAACACCTCATAGCTGATCCCCAAAGATAACCTTTTCTTTTCCTGCTGTGTGTTAGCTTATTATCCATCATTCTGTACCCGGAACACCAATGGTCTCCTTCTCTAGAACTAATAATCAAGAGGTGACTGTAATATGTCTTCCATTACTGAATTTCATCACTATTCTATCCTGGTGTTCCCCAATAGATGTTGTCTGCTCTCCTTTTACCTTCAAAACACTGTTTAATGTTATCCTATTAGTCTCACTGTCACTTATTTTCCTAACTGCCATGGCTTCTCACCCCTGATTTTGCCCAAACTATGCCTGTTACTTCATTCATTCCTAGTTTTTTTACACTTATCCCATGCTGGTTCTCTGTGTTTATCCCTCCAGGGAGCTGGGCCAAGACTGGTCTTAGTTAACAGTTTTACAAATGATCTGAAAGAGGGAGTTCACAGCAACATCTCTAGATTTATAGATGATACTGAGTTCTTCCAGGCAGTGAATTCTTGGCCAAGAAGCCAAAGATCTCCAGGGAGGCCGTGAAAGGCTATTTGAGGGAGGAGGAAAATGGCAGGTGAGCTTAAGTACAGGCAAGTGTCGGGTAATACATCTATGAAAAAATCACCCAGGCAATAAAATAGTTGTGAGGTGATAAGGTAAAAGAGAGGGCTCGGGACAGGGGTCTGGGAGCCATTGTTCATTCAAAACATCACTCTATTGTGCTATTGTAGCCCAAAAGGTTAATAAAGTGCCATCCTATATTGCCACTCACTGTCAAAGACGAAACACTTCTATAGCTCAGTCATGGATCTCACCCAGAACAATCTCTTTCTCTCTCTTTCATTTTTTTCTTAAACGTTTACTTTCCATCTTAGAATAGGTACTAAGTATCAGTTCCAAGGTAGAAGAGTGGTTAAGGACTACGTAATTGGGATTAAGTGACTTACCCAAGGTCACACAACTAGAGAAGTGCCTGAGGCCAAGTTTGAACCCAGGATTTCCCATCTCCAGGCCTGGCTCTCTATCCACTGAGTCACCTAACTGCCCCCAGAAAGATACTTCTTAATATTCTTCTTCCTCCTGAAAACTCACTACTCTACCCCAAATCGTCAAATAATTAATCAGTTCACTTGCCATAGTCACTAACAAACGTTATTGCTTTTATAATTATTTTCTTTTTTTAAAAACCCTTACCTTCCATCTTAGAATCAATAGTGGGTATTGGTTCTAAGGCAGAAGAGTAGTAAGGGCTAGGCAATGGGGGGTAAGTGAGTTGCCCAGGGTCACACAGCTAGGAAGTGTCTGAGGCCCAATTTGAAACCAGGACCTCCTGTCTCTGGGCCAGACTCTCAATCCACTGAGCCACTCAGCTGCCCCCTTATAATTTTTTTCTAACTAAAGTATTGCCATTATATATGATACTTTCATGATTTCAGACACATAAGAAGGAAAGTTTTACTTTCTGGTGGCACACCTAGACTATTGAGATGCTAATAAGTTTATTCTTGAGACACAAAATTTCATATAGAATAGACTATATAGAGAAAGTAGTAAAAATGACAAATTGGAGAGAGGAGAAAATGAATTCTTTATTAGAATATGCTGTAAAAAGCAATAATTAAATGGTCAACACATTTTTTGGGTGTTCCAAGCAAGATTGGTTAATGATATCTTACTACCTAGGAGGCACAAGGTGACATTTTCCAAATGGTGTTAGATGAAAACTTGATGGTCTATATGATGGGAAAAGCAATGCTGGGTAAAACATTTCCCTGTTAGCCATAATTTTCTTTCACTTTAATGTGTGAATTTACACACTTTAAAACTTCAGTGAATAAGGAGCATTCACTATGACCAGGTGGGTTTTAAACCAAGAATGCAAGGCTGGTTCAATATCAGGAAAATTATCAGAATAATTGAGGAACCAGAAAACAAACAGAATAAATACAACCAATAAAAACCATATAATTATCTCAAAAGATCCAGAAAAAGTTTTGACAAAATACAAAATCCTTTCTTATTTATTAAAAATGCCAGCGAGCATAGGAACTTTCTTCAAAATAATTTGAAGTAGTTTCTATTTAAAATCATCAGCAAGTCATCAAAACAATATGGTACTGGGGCAGCTGGGTAGCTCAGTGGATTGAGAAGCCAGGCCTAGAGACGGGAGGTCCTAGGTTCAAATCTGGCCTCAGACACTTCCCAGCTGTGTGACCCTGGGCAAGTCACTTGACCCCCATTGCCTACCCTTACCACTCTTCCACCTATAAGTCAATACACAGAAGCTAAGGGTTTAAAAAAAAAATTAAAAAAACAAACAAACAATATGGTATTGCTGACTGAGACAGAAGGGTGGATCAATGAAATAGACTATGGGTATATGACATCAGCAAGCTAGTGTTCGATATACTCAAAGACCCCAAATTTTGGGACAAGAACTCACTATTTTAAAAAAAACTGGGAAAATTGGAAAACAGTATGGGGAAAATTAGGTTTAGATCAACATCTTACACCCTATACCAAGATAAATTCAAAATGGGTAAAGGACTTAAATATAAAGAGTGAAATGATAAATAAATTGGGTGAACACAAATTAGTATACCTGTCAGATCTGTGGGAAAGGAAGGAATTTAAGACTAAGCAAGAGAGACCATTTCAAAATGTAAAATGAATGACTTTGATTATATAAAATTTAGAAATTTTTGTACAAACAAAACCAATGCAACAAAAATTAGAAGGAAAGCAACAAACTAGGAGAACATTTTTATAACAAAATTCTCTGACAAAAGTTTAATTTCTCAAATATATAAAGAATTAAGTCAAATCTACAAAAAAATCAAGCCATTCCTCAATCAACAAATGGTCAAAGGACATAAATAGGCAGTTTTCAGAGAATGAAATCAAAACTATCAATAAGCACATGAAAAAATGTTCTAAATCCCTCCTAATTAGAAAATGCAAATTAAAACAACTCTGAACTACCACCTCACACCTAGAAGATCGGCCAATATGACAGCAAAGGAAAGCGATAAATGTTGGACAGGATGCAGCAAAATTGGGACACTAATATACTGCTGGTGGAGTTGTGAATTGGTCCAACCATTCTGGAGGGCAATTTGGAACTATGCACAAAGGGCTTTAAATGAATGCCTATCCTTTGATCCAGCCATACCTTTGCTGGGTTTGTACCCCAAAGAGATAATAAGGAAAAAGACGTACAAAAATATTCATAGCTGCACTCTTTGTGGTGGCAAAAAAATTGGAAAATTTGGGGGGGGGTCTCCATTGATTGGGGAATGGCTGAATAAATTGTGTTATATGTTGGTGATGGACTATTATTGGGCTGAAAGGAACAAAGAACTGGAGGAATTCCATGTGAACTGGGAAGGAGCAGAACCAGGAGAATATTGTAGACAGAGACAGATATATTATGGCACAATCAAATGTAATGGACTTTTCTACCAGTAGCAATGGACAGCCCAGAGGAACTTATGAGAAAGAACACACACTATCCACATCCAGAGAAAGAACTGTGGAACCAGAAATGCATTAGAAAAATATATGATCGAGCATGTAGTGTGATAGGGATATGATTAGGGATTTGATGTTAAAGAATCTGCAAATATGAATAACATGGAAGTATGTTTTGAACAATACCCAATGGAACAATAACCCAATGGAACTGCTTGTTGGCTTTGGGAGGTGGGAGGAAAAGGCAAGAGTTGGGGAATCATGAATTATGTAACCATGGAAAAATTCCAAATTAAAAAAAAATCATCAGCAAGCATTATCTGTAATTGGTAGATGCTAGAAGCTTTCCCAGTAAGATTAGAGGTGAAACAAGGATGCTCATTATCACCATTATTATTCTATATTGTACTAGACATGATAGCTATAGTAATAACAGAAGAAAAAGAAATCAAATGAATTAGAATAGACAACGAAGAAACAAAACTATCATTCTTTGCAGATTATATAATAGTATACCTAGGAGCATAGAGAATCAATTTTTAAAAATTAGTTGAGATAATTAACAGCTTTAGCAAAGTTACAGGATATAAAATAAATCCAAATAAATCATAATCATTTCTATATATTACCAACAAAGCCCAGCAGAAAGAGAAAAAGAAATTCCATTCAAATTAATGTTAGATAATATAAAATATTTCGGAATCTACTTGTGAAGATAAACCTAGGAACTCTATGAACTCAATTTCAAAACAGTTTTTACACAAATAAAGTCAGATCTAAACAATTGGAAAAATATTAATTGCTCATGGGTAGACCAAGAAAATATGATAAAAATTACAATTTTACTTAAAGTAATTTCCTTATTCAGTGTCATACTAATCAAAATTTTTTTTATTTTATCATTTTATAAAGCTAGAAAAAGCAATAAAATTTATCTAGAAGCACAAAAGGTCAAGAATATCAAGGGAAGTAATAAAAAATGTAAAGGAAAGTGGTCTAGGAGTACTAGATCTCAAACCATTTTAGAAAGTAGTAATCATCAAAACAATCTGATACTGGCTAAGAAAAAGAGAGCTAGATCAGAATAGCTTAGGTACACAATATTTAGTAATAAATGACCACCATAATTTAATGTTTTATAAATAAAAAGAGATAATTTTTTTGGGACAAGGACTTAATATTTGACAAAAACTGTTGGGAAAATTGGAAAATGGTGTAATATTGAAAAATTAATATTATACCAAATATGATATACTAAGTGTAATATTTAGAAATTTGTTTGGAAATATATTAATTTAAAAATTATTGTGGTCACCATTTATACAATAATTAATCCTTAAGTCACGAGGATGATAGTAACTTTTAGCAATATAATTTTAATATAAATAATAGTCTAAGAAAGAAATAAGGAGAGAAAGAAATAAAAAAAATTTCCTAACCTACCACCCTAATCTTACCAGCCCACAAGAGTATCTTCTGCCTGAGCCACCAACCTCCAGAGAAAAACCCCCCCTCTCCTCTCCAGTTTCATTTCTATATTTTCCTCCTCCAAGTCACTTCCTTTCCCTAGGCACTAGTCTGCATCTCAGGAACCAATCAAAGTCTCTCTGTTTGGAGCCTTCCAGTCAAGTTGATGGACTGGTTCTGAGCAGAAAGTTTAACGACCCTGGGAGGAAGGGGTTCCCTTTACAATGGTATGGCAGAGACTGGGAACAGACCAATATCTCATTCCATATACAAAGATAAGGTCAACATATGTACCTGAATTAAACATAAAAAGTGATACCTTAAGCAAATTAGTGGAACATAGGATAGTTTACCTGTCAGATCTCTGGATAAGGGAGGAATTTAAGATCAAACAAGAGATAGAGAGCATTATAAAATGGATAATTTTTTGGACTGTTTAACATTAATTTTTTTATTTTAATAACAAATTTTCATATGTTTTCCAAAGCCATATGATCCATAGTATCTCCTTTCATTCTTCCCTTTCCCCTCCCAGAGCTGACAAGCAATTCAATCTGGGTTATACATGTATTTTTATGCAAAACGTATTTCCATATTATTTATTTTTGTAATCTTATAGAGCCCAAACCTCAAAACATATACCCAAATAAACAAGTGATAATGTATTTATTTTCATCTTATTTCTACTCCAACAGTTCTTTCTCTGCCCTTGGGCTTGGTATTCACCATAGTGCAGGCTTGAAAGGGCCTAGAGCTATGGATTTCTAGGTCTTAATGAGGGCTGGTGCCAGGTCCTGGAACTTCCAGGGGTGGGTCTAAGGTGCTCTGTTATTGGTGTAGCCCCAGTCATGGGATCCTGAAGTTAGCCTATAGCCTGTTGTGGAACTTGGTGCATTAGGTTGGTCAGCACTACTCTGTGTGCAATTTTGCTTCTAGTTCCCCTTATGCAATGAAAATCAACTCTCTGCCTACATTTCAAGTTGTGTTCAGGGACAGAGCCCTCTTACTCCATTTTGCTCCTATCATTTTCAGGCTCTTATTAAAGATTAATTTGGAAAGACTGTCAGAATGGTTTCAGGAATTCTGGTAAGATGGCAGCATAGAGATCGAGACTTCCGGTTAAGATGGCGGCAGTGTAAGGAGCAGCTGCTCGATCTCTCCTGACCGAAGCATACAGAACTCCTCAAGGGGAAAATAAAAACGAGTCCAGAAGAACGAAGGAACCCCACAACAGGGCGCAGCATTGAAGGTAGGCAGAATCGGGGCATCTCCACGCTATAAAGGGGTGAAACAGCTCTCACTAAACCTCGAGAGGAAGAAGCCCCTCCCCCCACCCCCCACACCGCACACCTCCAACAACGCCAATGCACAACTGTGAAAACAGGACTGGGGCAACCAGATAATCACTGGCAGCCCCGGGGCTTGTACCTGTATGCTGCAAGACAAGGGACCCAAAGTGCTGGGGGTGCGCACGGACTTTCCATCCACATGGGTGAAGGCACCAACTCCGGCCGGACAAAGGTCCCTAAAACACAGCCTTTCCCAAGCACTGAAGGCATCGCCTCAGGTGCGATTAAAGTCCAGCCCACAGACTTTCACTACCTTCTATGGGGGTGAAGGTAGTGCCCTAAGAGCATCTGCTCAGGCAAAGGCAGTGCCCTAGGCTTGAATAACTATCTCCAGCCCAGGCTTGGACCTCCAGTGAGGACCCAGTTCGAACCGGAGCTTGGCAGTGGAAGCAGCCCCAAAGACTGCTGAAGGAACCTAGGGCAGAGGGGCAGACCGGGATGTACCAGGAGGCCTGATCCCGAGGACAAGGAGACTGGAGCCCCCTGGAGCTTGCAAGGCGCAGGCAGACCCTGAGTGCAAAGACAAAGCTGAAAAGGGGCAGGGCTAACAATGGCCAGCAATAAGGAAGCCCAGAAGAAAAAGATTATCAAGAGAAACTCTGGAACACTGGACAACTTCTACACAGAGAAAATCCAGACAACAGAGGAGGGAAAACAAAAATCCAAACCTCCCCAAAAAAATGAAAGCCGGTCACAAGCTATGGAAGAGTTTAAAAATGAAATGCTGAGGAAGATGGAAGAAATCTGGCAAGAAAATAACAGTTTAAAAGGCAGAATTTCGCAATTGGAAAGTGAGACAAGTCAACTGAAGACCAAAAATGACCAGATTGAAAAGGAAAACCAAAAAATTATAG